>NW_027221756.1:0-31789 GCF_030179915.1 Drosophila takahashii
AATAGATTATATAAATATGACCAAAAAATATTTTATATTGAATGGCAAATAAAGAAATACTTGAATATGGAAAATAAAAGAAGTTATATTGATATGGAAGAAAATAATGAGTCATATAGATTGTTGGCATCAGACGAAAATATGCCAATTTACATATCACCGGGCCCGTGCCGCAGTACGAAAAATACCCAATATTTAGACGTCGTGGCCAAAAACATATATAGGGAGGCAGTGCTCGCCGACCGGCCGTATTGTTCAAAATTATGTTTATCATATTATTTGGCAATGCTATATTATAATGATATCTTATACATATAATTCATTATAGCGATATGGAAAATCCATATTATATGTATAAAGAAAAAAATGTATAATAAAATATACATTGACATACAAATATGGCTAGTTGTATGGATATGCCGTATTCATTATATGGATACGGCATATAGATTATATAAATATGACCAAAAATATTTTATATTGATATGGCAAATAAAGAAATTACTTGAATATGGAAATAAAAGAAGTTATATTGATATGGAAGAAAATAATGAGTCATATAGATATGTTGGCATCAGTACGAAATATGCCCAATTTACATACACCGGGGCCGCAGTACGAAAAATACCCAATATTTAGACGTCGTGGCCAAAAACATATATAGGGAGGCAGTGCTCGCCGACCGGCCGTATTGTTCAAAAATTTTATGTTTATCATATTATTTTGGCATGCTATATATAATGATATCTTATACATATATTCAATTATAGCGATATGGAAAATACCACATTATATGTATAAGAAAAAAAATGTATAATAAAATATACATTGACATACAATATGGCTAGTTGTATGGATATGCCGTATTCATTATATGGATACGGCATATAGATTATATGGATATGACCAAAAAATAATTCATAAAGAAATTATATGAATATGGAGAAATAATTGGTTATATTAATATGATCAAATAATACTTTATATAAAAAAGTGAATATCTTTGGTTGGGTGGCAAAGAGAATTAAATAGCCCGATATATAGACGTCGTGGCCAAAAACTACTATAGGGTGAAGTGCTTGTCTGTTGGTCTATATATATACATATAATATTTTATGTGTACACATTATTATTATAGATAGTTAATATCTATCGTATGGGTGGCAAACGGAATTAAATAATTTCGATATTTAGACGTCGTGGCCAAAAACTACTATAGGATGGTCAGTGGTTGTCCACCAATTAATTATTGAACAAACCATATGAATATCATATGCTGTTGTCAATATAATGTATATCAATAATAATAAAAAATAAGGATGGTACAGTAAGTAGTCCATCTACTATTGAACAAAATATATTATAATATATACTTTGTTATCAATAGAACAACATATATTAAAATCAAAATATTATCCGTATAAATTTGTTTCTTAAATGAAATTAAGACTTGGCTACGCGGTAATATTATAAACCCATGATAATAAGGTGAAACAGAGGTCAAGTTTCTATTATATATAGAATAACAAATTGTTTCCGACTTTTATCGTTAATCTTTGGGTAGGTATATATGATAATTTATATTAAATTATTATATCCCCTGTCGTTTGGGCACAGAGTATCGCTTGCCGGTACAATGTGTTTACAAAAGCATTATAATAAAATATAATTGCAATATTAGTGATCAAAATAATTTCATATGCGCTCGGTTTTATATCATATATTACCAGAGAGTTATATGGAAAAGATAAATTTTAAATTTATCATCAAAATGCAAATGATTTAACTCAATATTTATATTGGTTAAAAAAAAATTGTACATGTGTGGATACAATAATTATGTATGTTGAACAAAAATGATATTTTAGAATGAAATATGTATATATAATATAATAAAAACTTATAGAAAGAACAATATATATTGAAAATTGTGTTATAAAAAAGTTGTACTTTTTCTTTAACATCAATTATAAACTTGTTATATTAGTGGCGAAACAAGTAAAAATTAAAGAACGTATACGAATGCCATATAAAAATGGCCGTATTCGAATTAAAATAGAATTATTTCACAAAGCAAAAAAAAAATATTGAATTAAAATCAATATTTAAGAAAAACCGAACATATAAAATGGAAATAAAATCTATTATATTTATATTACTAATTTCTATTCAAAAAATATGAATGAAATATGAACGAAAACATTATTCTGGTTGATCCTGCCAGTAGTTATATGCTTGTCTCAAAGATTAAGCCATGCATGTCTAAGTACACACGAATTAAAAGTGAAACCGCAAAAGGCTCATTATATCAGTTATGGTTCCTTAGATCGTTAACAGTTACTTGGATAACTGTGGTAATTCTAGAGCTAATACATGCAATTAAAACATGAACCTTATGGGACATGTGCTTTTATTAGGCTAAAACCAAGCGATCGCAAGATCGTTATATTGGTTGAACTCTAGATAACATGCAGATCGTATGGTCTTGTACCGACGACAGATCTTTCAAATGTCTGCCCTATCAACTTTTGATGGTAGTATCTAGGACTACCATGGTTGCAACGGGTAACGGGGAATCAGGGTTCGATTCCGGAGAGGGAGCCTGAGAAACGGCTACCACATCTAAGGAAGGCAGCAGGCGCGTAAATTACCCACTCCCAGCTCGGGGAGGTAGTGACGAAAAATAACAATACAGGACTCATATCCGAGGCCCTGTAATTGGAATGAGTACACTTTAAATCCTTTAACAAGGACCAATTGGAGGGCAAGTCTGGTGCCAGCAGCCGCGGTAATTCCAGCTCCAATAGCGTATATTAAAGTTGTTGCGGTTAAAACGTTCGTAGTTGAACTTGTGCTTCATACGGGTAGTACAACTTACAATTGTGGTTAGTACTATACCTTTATGTATGTAAGCGTATTACCGGTGGAGTTCTTATATGTGTTTAAATACTTGTATTTTTTCATATGTTCCTCCTATTTAAAAACCTGCATTAGTGCTCTTAAACGAGTGTTATTGTGGGCCGGTACAATTACTTTGAACAAATTAGAGTGCTTAAAGCAGGCTTCAAATGCCTGAATATTCTGTGCATGGGATAATGAAATAAGACCTCTGTTCTGCTTTCATTGGTTTTCAGATCAAGAGGTAATGATTAATAGAAGCAGTTTGGGGGCATTAGTATTACGACGCGAGAGGTGAAATTCTTGGACCGTCGTAAGACTAACTTAAGCGAAAGCATTTGCCAAAGATGTTTTCATTAATCAAGAACGAAAGTTAGAGGTTCGAAGGCGATCAGATACCGCCCTAGTTCTAACCATAAACGATGCCAGCTAGCAATTGGGTGTAGCTACTTTTATGGCTCTCTCAGTCGATTCCAGGGAAAACAAAGCTTTTGGGCTCCGGGGGAAGTATGGTTGCAAAGCTGAAACTTAAAGGAATTGACGGAAGGGCACCACCAGGAGTGGAGCCTGCGGCTTAATTTGACTCAACACGGGAAAACTTACCAGGTCCGAACATAAGTGTGTAAGACAGATTGATAGCTCTTTCTCGAATCTATGGGTGGTGGTGCATGGCCGTTCTTAGTTCGTGGAGTGATTTGTCTGGTTAATTCCGATAACGAACGAGACTCAAATATATTAAATAGATATCTTCAGGATTATGGTGTTGAAGCTTATATAGCCTTCATTCATGGTGGCAGTAAAATGTTTATTGTGTTTGAATGTGTTTATATAAGTGGAGCCGTACCTGTTGGTTTGTCCCATTATAAGGACACTAGCTTCTTAAATGGACAAATTGCGTCTAGCAATAATGAGATTGAGCAATAACAGGTCTGTGATGCCCTTAGATGTCCTGGGCTGCACGCGCGCTACAATGAAAGTATCAACGTGTATTTCCTAGACCGAGAGGTCCGGGTAAACCGCTGAACCACTTTCATGCTTGGGATTGTGAACTGAAACTGTTCACATGAACTTGGAATTCCCAGTAAGTGTGAGTCATTAACTCGCATTGATTACGTCCCTGCCCTTTGTACACACCGCCCGTCGCTACTACCGATTGAATTATTTAGTGAGGTCTCCGGACGTGATCACTGTGACGCCTTGTGTGTTACGGTTGTTTCGCAAAAGTTGACCGAACTTGATTATTTAGAGGAAGTAAAAGTCGTAACAAGGTTTCCGTAGGTGAACCTGCGGAAGGATCATTATTGTATAATATCCTTACCGTTAATAAAAAAATTTGTTAATACAAATTTAATACAAATTACCAATATATATATATACATAATAATTATAATAATAATTATACCAAAAATATGATCTTAAAAGTAAAAGATCAAATAAATTTCGAACAAGCAAATCGAAATATTGTAATAATATAATATTATTACAAATAAATTAAATAGAAACAAACATAAAATTCGAACAAGCAAATCGAATTATTAATATAATAAAATATATTTTATATATTTATTATAAACTTTTGTGTGTATATGGACCATAATATACACGCGTTGCGAGATGTATTGGCCAACTAATTTGATGATGATCATACATTGGATAATGCAACAACCTAAAATATACAATGTTGTACCTGGTTTCAGGTTAATGTTTTATATAAAATTATCAATATATATTAACAAACAAATGCCATTACAAATAATACTTTGATATATATTGTTTATATAAAACTAAGACATTTCGCAGCATTTATTTTAGGTATATAAATACATTTATTGAAGGAATTGATATATGCCAGTAAAATGGTGTATTTTTAATTTCTTTCAATAAAAACATATTTGACCAAATTTAAAACCAATATTATAAAACTCTAAGCGGTGGATCACTCGGCTCATGGGTCGATGAAGAACGCAGCAAACTGTGCGTCATCGTGTGAACTGCAGGACACATGAACATCGACATTTTGAACGCATATCGCAGTCCATGCTGTTATGTACTTTAATTAATTTTATAGTGCTGCTTGGACTACATATGGTTGAGGGTTGTAAGACTATGCTAATTAAGTTGTTTATACAAATTTTATAATAAAATTTTATAAGCATATGGTATATTATTGGATAAAAATAATTTAATTATTTTATTCATAATATTAACAAATATATGAAAAACATTATCTCACAATAGTAATTAAACTTTGAGAAAAACGAAGAGGAATATTTTCTTTGTCAATCAAATAATACTGAGAAATGTCTAGCATAAAATATTATCTAGAATTGTCTCTTATTAATGATTTGAAATATGAAAAACGTTGACAATATTATTATTCTTCGTTAATTCGTTACAAATAAATGCCATTAATATATATATACGTCAGCTTTAAACGAATTTAATAAAATGTTTTATCATTATATATAAAGAATTAATTGCAAATAAAAGTTATATACAACCTCAACTCATATGGGACTACCCCCTGAATTTAAGCATATTAATTAGGGGAGGAAAAGAAACTAACAAGGATTTTCTTAGTAGCGGCGAGCGAAAAGAAATCAGTTCAGCACTAAGTCACTTTGTCTATATGGCAAATGTGAGATGCAGTGTATGGAGCGTCAATATTCTAGTATGAGAAATTAACGATTTAAGTCCTTCTTAAATGAGGCCATTTACCCATAGAGGGTGCCAGGCCCGTATAACGTTAATGATTACTAGATGATGTTTCCAAAGAGTCGTGTTGCTTGATAGTGCAGCACTAAGTGGGTGGTAAACTCCATCTAAAACTAAATATAACCATGAGACCGATAGTAAACAAGTACCGTGAGGGAAAGTTGAAAAGAACTCTGAATAGAGAGTTAAACAGTACGTGAAACTGCTTAGAGGTTAAGCCCGATGAACCTGAATATCCGTTATGGAAAATTCATCATTAAAATTGTAATATTTAAACAATATTATGATAATAGTGTGCATTTTTTCCATATAAGGACATTGTAATCTATTAGCATACCAAATTTATCATAAAATATAACTTATAGTTTATTCAAATTAAATTGCTTGCATTTTAACACAGAATAAATGTTATTAATTTGATAAAGTGCTGATAGATTTATATGAATACAGTGCGTTAATTTTTCGGAATTATATAATGGCATGATTATCATTGATTTTTGTGTTTATTATATGCACTTGTAGGATTAACAATGCGAAAGATTCAGGATACCTTCGGGACCCGTCTTGAAACACGGACCAAGGAGTCTAACATATGTGCAAGTTATTGGGATATAAACCTAATAGCGTAATTAACTTGACTAATAATGGGATTAGTTTTTTAACTATTTATAGCTAATTAACACAATCCCGGGGCGTTCTATATAGTTATGTATAATGATATTTATATTATTTATGCCTCTAACTGGAACGTACCTTGAGCATATATGCTGTGACCCGAAAGATGGTGAACTATACTTGATCAGGTTGAAGTCAGGGGAAACCCTGATGGAAGACCGAAACAGTTCTGACGTGCAAATCGATTGTCAGAATTGAGTATAGGGGCGAAAGACCAATCGAACCATCTAGTAGCTGGTTCCTTCCGAAGTTTCCCTCAGGATAGCTGGTGCATTTTAATATTATATAAAATAATCTTATCTGGTAAAGCGAATGATTAGAGGCCTTAGGGTCGAAACGATCTTAACCTATTCTCAAACTTTAAATGGGTAAGAACCTTAACTTTCTTGATATGAAGTTTAAGGTTATGATATAATGTGCCCAGTGGGCCACTTTTGGTAAGCAGAACTGGCGCTGTGGGATGAACCAAACGTAATGTTTACGGTGCCCAAATTAACAACTCTGCAGATACCATGAAAGGCGTTGGTTGCTTAAAACAGCAGGACGGTGATCATGGAAGTCGAAATCCGCTAAGGAGTGTGTAACAACTCACCTGCCGAAGCAACTAGCCCTTAAAATGGATGGCGCTTAAGTTGTATACCTATACATTACCGCTAAAGTAGATGATTTATATTACTTGTGATATAAATTTTGAAACTTTAGTGAGTAGGAAGGTACAATGGTATGCGTAGAAGTGTTTGGCGTAAGCCTGCATGGAGCTGCCATTGGTACAGATCTTGGTGGTAGTAGCAAATAATCGAATGAGACCTTGGAGGACTGAAGTGGAGAAGGGTTTCGTGTGAACAGTGGTTGATCACGAGTTAGTCGGTCCTAAGTTCAAGGCGAAAGCCGAAAATTTTCAAGTAAAACCAAAAACGCAATATATACAAATCAAGCTAATATAATATACTTGAATAATTTTGAACGAAAGGGAATACGGTTCCAATTCCGTAACCTGTTGAGTATCCGTTTGTTAT
This sequence comes from Drosophila takahashii, assembly GCF_030179915.1. Taxonomy (NCBI): domain Eukaryota; kingdom Metazoa; phylum Arthropoda; class Insecta; order Diptera; family Drosophilidae; genus Drosophila; species Drosophila takahashii. Next base: position 7,305 of record NW_027221756.1, read on the forward strand.
TAAATATGGGCCTCGTGCTCATCCTGGCAACAGGAACGACCATAAAGAAGCCGTCGAGAGATATCGGAAGAGTTTTCTTTTCTGTTTTATAGCCGTACTACCATGGAAGTCTTTCGCAGAGAGATATGGTAGATGGGCTAGAAGAGCATGACATATACTGTTGTGTCGATATTTTCTCCTCGGACCTTGAAAATTTATGGTGGGGACACGCAAACTTCTCAACAGGCCGTACCAATATCCGCAGCTGGTCTCCAAGGTGAAGAGTCTCTAGTCGATAGAATAATGTAGGTAAGGGAAGTCGGCAAATTAGATCCGTAACTTCGGGATAAGGATTGGCTCTGAAGATTGAGATAGTCGGGCTTGATTGGGAAACAATAACATGGTTTATGTGCTCGTTCTGGGTAAATAGAGTTTCTAGCATTTATGTTAGTTACTTGTTCCCCGGATAGTTAGTTACGTAGCCAATTGTGGAACTTTCTTGCTAAAATTTTTAAGAATACTAATTGGGTCAAACCAATTAGTTCTTATTAATTATAACGATTATCAATTAACAATCAATTCAGAACTGGCACGGACTTGGGGAATCCGACTGTCTAATTAAAACAAAGCATTGTGATGGCCCTAGCGGGTGTTGACACAATGTGATTTCTGCCCAGTGCTCTGAATGTCAAAGTGAAGAAATTCAAGTAAGCGCGGGTCAACGGCGGGAGTAACTATGACTCTCTTAAGGTAGCCAAATGCCTCGTCATCTAATTAGTGACGCGCATGAATGGATTAACGAGATTCCTACTGTCCCTATCTACTATCTAGCGAAACCACATCCAAGGGAACGGGCTTGGAATAATTAGCGGGGAAAGAAGACCCTTTTGAGCTTGACTCTAATCTGGCAGTGTAAGGAGACATAAGAGGTGTAGAATAAGTGGGAGATATTAGACTTCGGTTTGGTATCGTCAATGAAATACCACTACTCTTATTGTTTCCTTACTTACTTGATTAAATGGAACGTGTATCATTTCCTAGCCATTATACGGATATATTTATTATATCTTATGGTATTGGGTTTTGATGCAAGCTTCTTGATCAAAGTATCACGAGTTTGTTATATAATCGCAAACAAATTCTTTAATAAAACGGTGCATTTATGTATTTTTGATTTGAAAATTTGGTATAACTCCAATTACTCAGGTATGATCCAATTCAAGGACATTGCCAGGTAGGGAGTTTGACTGGGGCGGTACATCTCTCAAATAATAACGGAGGTGTCCCAAGGCCAGCTCAGTGCGGACAGAAACCACACATAGAGCAAAAGGGCAAATGCTGACTTGATCTCGGTGTTCAGTACACACAGGGACAGCAAAAGCTCGGCCTATCGATCCTTTTGGTTTAAAGAGTTTTTAACAAGAGGTGTCAGAAAAGTTACCATAGGGATAACTGGCTTGTGGCGGCCAAGCGTTCATAGCGACGTCGCTTTTTGATCCTTCGATGTCGGCTCTTCCTATCATTGTGAAGCAAAATTCACCAAGCGTTGGATTGTTCACCCATGCAAGGGAACGTGAGCTGGGTTTAGACCGTCGTGAGACAGGTTAGTTTTACCCTACTAATGACAAAACGTTGTTGCGACAGCATTCCTGCGTAGTACGAGAGGAACCGCAGGTACGGACCAATGGCACAATACTTGTTCGAGCGAACAGTGGTATGACGCTACGTCCGTTGGATTATGCCTGAACGCCTCTAAGGTCGTATCCGTGCTGGACTGCAATGATAAATAAGGGGCAATTTGCATTGTATGGCTTCTAAACCATTTAAAGTTTATAATTTACTTTATAAACGACAATGGATGTGATGCCAATGTAATTTGTAACATAGTAAATTGGGAGGATCTTCGATCACCTGATGCCGCGCTAGTTACATATAAAAGCATTATTTAATACAATGACAAAGCCTAGAATCAATTGTAAACGACTTTTGTAACAGGCAAGGTGTTGTAAGTGGTTGAGCAGCTGCCATACTGCGATCCACTGAAGCTTATCCTTTGCTTGATGATTCGATAATAAACATAAATTTAATTGTGTTTATTTTGTTTGGCTTTTTTAAGTCAGAATATATATATATATAAAATATATATATATAAAATAATAATTATATTTAAATAAATTTTATTTAAATATATTTAACAATGGTAGCCATATGTATCGTCATCCTATTAGTGACGCGTATAAAAATATTCTAAGTCCGAACATGCAAATAAGAGACATATGCAAGTATATGTACTTCTTAAGGTAGCCAACTGAATCGTCATCCTATTAGTGACGTGTATACAAATATTCTAAGTCCGAACATACAAGTAAGAGACATATGCAAGTATATGTACCTCTTAAGGTAGCCAACTGAATTGTCATCCTATTAGTGACGTGTATAAAAATATTCTAAGTCCGAACATACAAGTAAGAGACATATGCAAGTATATGTACCTCTTAAGGTAGCCAACTGAATCGTCATCCTGAGTTATATGGATATGAAAATAATATTAAGTTCTAGTATGGATATGAAAAAAAATGAGTTATATGGATATGGGAAAAATAACAAGTTCTAGTATGGATATGAAAAAAATGAGTTATGTGGATATGGGAAAAATAATAAGTTCTAGTATGGATATGAAAAAAAAATGAGTTATATGGATATGGAAAAGAATACAGAGTTCTAGTATGGATATGGAAAAATGAGTTATATGAATATGGGAAAAATGATAAGTTCTAGTATGGATATGAAAAAATATTGAGTTATATGGATATTAAAGAAATAATAAGTTCTAGTATGGATATGGAATAAAATGAGTTATATAGATATGGCAAAAAATTTAATCTTCGAGTATGGATATGAAAAAATTAGTTATATGAATATGGGAAAATTTATAAGTTCTAGTATGGATATGGGAAAAATAATAAGTTCTAGTATGGATATAAAAAAATATTGAGTTATATGGATATAGAAATAATAAGTTCTAGTATGGATATGGAAAAAAATTAGTTATATTGATATGCTAAATAATGAGTTATATGCATATGGGAAAAATACTAAGTTGTAGTATGGATATGGGAAGAATACTGAGTTCTAGTATGGATATGGGAAAAATAATCAGTTCTAGTATGGATATGAAAAAATATTGAGTTTTATGGATATTGAAGAGATAATAAGCTCTAGTATGGATATGGAAAAAATTAATTATATTGTAATAGTAAATAATAAGTTATATGGATATAGGAAGAAAATTAGGTTCTAGTATGGATATGAAAAAAATTAGTTCTATGGATATGGGAAAAATAAAAAGTTCTGGTATGGATATGGAAAAATATTAAGTTATATGGATATGAAAGAAATAATAAGTTCTAGTATGGATATGGAATAAAATGAGTTATATAGATATGGCAAAAAATTAATGTTCTAGTATGGATATGAAAAAAAATTAGTTATATGAATATGGGAAAATTATAAGTTCTAGTATGCATATGGGAAAAAGAATAAGTTCTAGTATGGATATGAAAAAATATTGAGTTATATGAATATTAAAGAAATAATAAGTTCTAGTATGAATATGGAAAAATATTATTTATATTGATATGGTAAATAATGATTTATATGGATATGGGATAAATACTAAATTCTAGTGTGGATATGGAAAAAACGAGTTATATGGATATGGGAAAAATAATAAGTTCAAGTATGGATATGGAAAAAAATTAGTTTAATAGTTATAGGTATGGAAAAAAAATTAATTATATAGATATAGAACAAAAAATAAGTTATATGGATATGGTGGCATCAGTACGAAATATGCCCAATTTACATACACCGGAGCCGCAGTACGATAAATACCCAATATTTAGACGTCGTGGCCAAAAACATATATAGGGAAGGCAGTGCTCGCCGACCGGTTGTATTGTTCAAAATTTATGTTTTTCATATTATTTTGGCAATGCTATATATAAAGATATCTTATACATATAATTCAATTATAGCGATATGGAAATACCATATTATATGTATAAAGAAAAAAAATGTATAATAAAATATACATTGACATACAATAATGGCTAGTTGTATGGATATGACGTATTCAATATATGGATACGGCATATAGATTATATAAATATGACCAAAAAATATTTTATATTGATATGGCAAATAAAGAAATTACTTGAATATGGAAATAAAAGAAGTTATATTGATATGGAAGAAAATAATGAGTCATATAGATATGTTGGCATCAGTACGAAATATGCCCAATTTACATACACCGGGGCCGCAGTACGAAAAATACCCAATATTTAGACGTCGTGGCCAAAAACATATATAGGGAGGCAGTGCTCGCCGACCGGCCGTATTGTTCAAAATTTATGTTTATCATATTATTTTGGCAATGCTATATATAAATGATATCTTATACATATAATTCAATTATAGCGATATGGAAATACCATATTATATGTATAAAGAAAAAAAATGTATAATAAAATATACATTGACATACAAATATGGCTAGTTGTATGGATATGCCGTATTCATTATATGGATACGGCATATAGATTATATAAATATGACCAAAAAATATTTTATATTGATATGGCAAATAAAGAAATTACTTGAATATGGAAATAAAAGAAGTTATATTGATATGGAAGAAAATAATGAGTCATATAGATATGTTGGCATCAGTACGAAATATGCCCAATTTACATACACCGGGGCCGCAGTACGAAAAATACCCAATATTTAGACGTCGTGGCCAAAAACATATATAGGGAGGCAGTGCTCGCCGACCGGCCGTATTGTTCAAAATTTATGTTTATCATATTATTTTGGCAATGCTATATATAAATGATATCTTATACATATAATTCAATTATAGCGATATGGAAATACCATATTATATGTATAAAGAAAAAAAATGTATAATAAAATATACATTGACATACAAATATGGCTAGTTGTATGGATATGCCGTATTCATTATATGGATACGGCATATAGATTATATAAATATGACCAAAAAATATTTTATATTGATATGGCAAATAAAGAAATTACTTGAATATGGAAATAAAAGAAGTTATATTGATATGGAAGAAAATAATGAGTCATATAGATATGTTGGCATCAGTACGAAATATGCCCAATTTACATACACCGGGGCCGCAGTACGAAAAATACCCAATATTTAGACGTCGTGGCCAAAAACATATATAGGGAGGCAGTGCTCGCCGACCGGCCGTATTGTTCAAAATTTATGTTTATCATATTATTTTGGCAATGCTATATATAAATGATATCTTATACATATAATTCAATTATAGCGATATGGAAATACCATATTATATGTATAAAGAAAAAAAATGTATAATAAAATATACATTGACATACAAATATGGCTAGTTGTATGGATATGCCGTATTCATTATATGGATACGGCATATAGATTATATAAATATGACCAAAAAATATTTTATATTGATATGGCAAATAAAGAAATTACTTGAATATGGAAATAAAAGAAGTTATATTGATATGGAAGAAAATAATGAGTCATATAGATATGTTGGCATCAGTACGAAATATGCCCAATTTACATACACCGGGGCCGCAGTACGAAAAATACCCAATATTTAGACGTCGTGGCCAAAAACATATATAGGGAGGCAGTGCTCGCCGACCGGCCGTATTGTTCAAAATTTATGTTTATCATATTATTTTGGCAATGCTATATATAAATGATATCTTATACATATAATTCAATTATAGCGATATGGAAATACCACATTATATGTATAAAGAAAAAAAATGTATAATAAAATATACATTGACATACAAATATGGCTAGTTGTATGGATATGCCGTATTCATTATATGGATACGGCATATAGATTATATGGATATGACCAAAAAATAATTCATAAAGAAATTATATGAATATGGCAGAAATAATTGGTTATATTAATATGATCAAATAATACTTTATATAAAAAAGTGAATATCTTTGGTTGGGTGGCAAAGAGAATTAAATATGCCCGATATATAGACGTCGTGGCCAAAAACTACTATAGGGTGAAGTGCTTGTCTGTTGGTCTATATATATACATATAATATTTTATGTGTACACATTATTATTATAGATAGTTAATATCTATCGTATGGGTGGCAAACGGAATTAAATAATTTCGATATTTAGACGTCGTGGCCAAAAACTACTATAGGATGGTCAGTGGTTGTCCACCAATTAATTATTGAACAAACCATATGAATATCATATGCTGTTGTCAATATAATGTATATCAATAATAATAAAAAAATAAGGATGGTACAGTAAGTAGTCCATCTACTATTGAACAAAATATATTATAATATATACTTTTGTTATCAATAGAACAACATATATTAAAATCAAAATATTATCCGTATAAATTTGTTTCTTAAATGAAATTAAGACTTGGCTACGCGGTTAATATTATAAACCCATGATAATAAGGTGAAACAGAGGTCAAGTTTCTATTATATATAGAATAACAAATTGTTTCCGACTTTTATCGTTAATCTTTGGTGGCAGGTATATATGATAATTTATATTAAATTATTATATCCCCTGTCGTTTGGGCACAGAGTATCGCTTGCCGGTACAATGTGTTTACAAAAAGCATTATAATAAAATATAATTGCAATATTAGTGATCAAAATAATTTCATATGCGCTCGGTTTTATATCATATATTACCAGAGAGTTATATGGAAAAGATAAATTTTAAATTTATCATCAAAATGCAAATGATTTAACTCAATATTTATATTGGTTAAACAAAAATTGTACATGTGTGGATACAATAATTATGTATGTTGAACAAAAATGATATTTTAGAATGAAATATGTATATATAATATAATAAAAACTTATAGAAAGAATAATATATAATGAAAATTGTGTTATAAAAAAGTTGTACTTTTTCTTTAACATCAATTATAAACTTGTTATATTAGTGGCGAAACAAGTAAAAATTAAAGAACGTATACGAATGCCATATAAAAATGGCCGTATTCGAATTAAAATAGAATTATTTCACAAAGCAAAAAAAAAATATTGAATTAAAATCAATATTTAAGAAAAACCGAACATATAAAATGGAAATAAAATCTATTATATTTATATTACTAATTTCTATTCAAAAAATATGAATGAAATATGAACGAAAACATTATTCTGGTTGATCCTGCCAGTAGTTATATGCTTGTCTCAAAGATTAAGCCATGCATGTCTAAGTACACACGAATTAAAAGTGAAACCGCAAAAGGCTCATTATATCAGTTATGGTTCCTTAGATCGTTAACAGTTACTTGGATAACTGTGGTAATTCTAGAGCTAATACATGCAATTAAAACATGAACCTTATGGGACATGTGCTTTTATTAGGCTAAAACCAAGCGATCGCAAGATCGTTATATTGGTTGAACTCTAGATAACATGCAGATCGTATGGTCTTGTACCGACGACAGATCTTTCAAATGTCTGCCCTATCAACTTTTGATGGTAGTATCTAGGACTACCATGGTTGCAACGGGTAACGGGGAATCAGGGTTCGATTCCGGAGAGGGAGCCTGAGAAACGGCTACCACATCTAAGGAAGGCAGCAGGCGCGTAAATTACCCACTCCCAGCTCGGGGAGGTAGTGACGAAAAATAACAATACAGGACTCATATCCGAGGCCCTGTAATTGGAATGAGTACACTTTAAATCCTTTAACAAGGACCAATTGGAGGGCAAGTCTGGTGCCAGCAGCCGCGGTAATTCCAGCTCCAATAGCGTATATTAAAGTTGTTGCGGTTAAAACGTTCGTAGTTGAACTTGTGCTTCATACGGGTAGTACAACTTACAATTGTGGTTAGTACTATACCTTTATGTATGTAAGCGTATTACCGGTGGAGTTCTTATATGTGTTTAAATACTTGTATTTTTTCATATGTTCCTCCTATTTAAAAACCTGCATTAGTGCTCTTAAACGAGTGTTATTGTGGGCCGGTACAATTACTTTGAACAAATTAGAGTGCTTAAAGCAGGCTTCAAATGCCTGAATATTCTGTGCATGGGATAATGAAATAAGACCTCTGTTCTGCTTTCATTGGTTTTCAGATCAAGAGGTAATGATTAATAGAAGCAGTTTGGGGGCATTAGTATTACGACGCGAGAGGTGAAATTCTTGGACCGTCGTAAGACTAACTTAAGCGAAAGCATTTGCCAAAGATGTTTTCATTAATCAAGAACGAAAGTTAGAGGTTCGAAGGCGATCAGATACCGCCCTAGTTCTAACCATAAACGATGCCAGCTAGCAATTGGGTGTAGCTACTTTTATGGCTCTCTCAGTCGCTTCCCGGGAAACCAAAGCTTTTGGGCTCCGGGGGAAGTATGGTTGCAAAGCTGAAACTTAAAGGAATTGACGGAAGGTGCCCAGGAGTGCCCAGGAGTGGAGCCTGCGGCTTAATTTGACTCAACACGGGAAAACTTACCAGGTCCGAACATAAGTGTGTAAGACAGATTGATAGCTCTTTCTCGAATCTATGGGTGGTGGTGCATGGCCGTTCTTAGTTCGTGGAGTGATTTGTCTGGTTAATTCCGATAACGAACGAGACTCAAATATATTAAATAGATATCTTCAGGATTATGGTGTTGAAGCTTATATAGCCTTCATTCATGGTGGCAGTAAAATGTTTATTGTGTTTGAATGTGTTTATATAAGTGGAGCCGTACCTGTTGGTTTGTCCCATTATAAGGACACTAGCTTCTTAAATGGACAAATTGCGTCTAGCAATAATGAGATTGAGCAATAACAGGTCTGTGATGCCCTTAGATGTCCTGGGCTGCACGCGCGCTACAATGAAAGTATCAACGTGTATTTCCTAGACCGAGAGGTCCGGGTAAACCGCTGAACCACTTTCATGCTTGGGATTGTGAACTGAAACTGTTCACATGAACTTGGAATTCCCAGTAAGTGTGAGTCATTAACTCGCATTGATTACGTCCCTGCCCTTTGTACATACCGCCCGTCGCTACTACCGATTGAATTATTTAGTGAGGTCTCCGGACGTGATCACTGTGACGCCTTGTGTGTTACGGTTGTTTCGCAAAAGTTGACCGAACTTGATTATTTAGAGGAAGTAAAAGTCGTAACAAGGTTTCCGTAGGTGAACCTGCGGAAGGATCATTATTGTATAATATCCTTACCGTTAATAAAAAAATTTGTTAATACAAATTTAATACAAATTACCAATATATATATATACATAATAATTATAATAATAATTATACCAAAAATATGATCTTAAAAGTAAAAGATCAAATAAATTTCGAACAAGCAAATCGAAATATTGTAATAATATAAAATTATTACAAATAAATTAAATAGAAACAAACATAAAATTCGATCAAGCAAATCGAATTATTAATATAATAAAATATATTATATATATTTATTATAAACTTTTGTGTGTATATGGACCATAATATACACGCGTTGCGAGATGTATTGGCCAACTAATTTGATGATGATCATACATTGGATAATGCAACAACCTAAAATATACAATGTTGTACCTGGTTTCAGGTTAATGTTTTATATAAAATTATCAATATATATTAACAAACAAATGCCATTACAAATAATACTTTGATATATATTGTTTATATAAAACTAAGACATTTCGCAGCATTTATTTTAGGTATATAAATACATTTATTGAAGGAATTGATATATGCCAGTAAAATGGTGTATTTTTAATTTCTTTCAATAAAAACATATTTGACCAAATTTAAAACCAATATTATAAAACTCTAAGCGGTGGATCACTCGGCTCATGGGTCGATGAAGAACGCAGCAAACTGTGCGTCATCGTGTGAACTGCAGGACACATGAACATCGACATTTTGAACGCATATCGCAGTCCATGCTGTTATGTACTTTAATTAATTTTATAGTGCTGCTTGGACTACATATGGTTGAGGGTTGTAAGACTATGCTAATTAAGTTGTTTATACAAATTTTATAATAAAATTTTATAAGCATATGGTATATTATTGGATAAAAATAATTTAATTATTTTATTCATAATATTAACAAATATATGAAAAACATTATCTCACAATAGTAATTAAACTTTGAGAAAAACGAAGAGGAATATTTTCTTTTTCAATCAAATAATACTGAGAAATGTCTAGCATAAAATATTATCTAGAATTGTCTCTTATTAATGATTTGAAATATGAAAAACGTTGACAATATTATTATTCTTCGTTAATTCGTTACAAATAAATGCCATTAATATATATATACGTCAGCTTTAAACGAATTTAATAAAATGTTTTATCATTATATATAAAGAATTAATTGCAAATAAAAGTTATATACAACCTCAACTCATATGGGACTACCCCCTGAATTTAAGCATATTAATTAGGGGAGGAAAAGAAACTAACAAGGATTTTCTTAGTAGCGGCGAGCGAAAAGAAATCAGTTCAGCACTAAGTCACTTTGTCTATATGGCAAATGTGAGATGCAGTGTATGGAGCGTCAATATTCTAGTATGAGAAATTAACGATTTAAGTCCTTCTTAAATGAGGCCATTTACCCATAGAGGGTGCCAGGCCCGTATAACGTTAATGATTACTAGATGATGTTTCCAAAGAGTCGTGTTGCTTGATAGTGCAGCACTAAGTGGGTGGTAAACTCCATCTAAAACTAAATATAACCATGAGACCGATAGTAAACAAGTACCGTGAGGGAAAGTTGAAAAGAACTCTGAATAGAGAGTTAAACAGTACGTGAAACTGCTTAGAGGTTAAGCCCGATGAACCTGAATATCCGTTATGGAAAATTCATCATTAAAATTGTAATATTTAAACAATATTATGATAATAGTGTGCATTTTTTCCATATAAGGACATTGTAATCTATTAGCATACCAAATTTATCATAAAATATAACTTATAGTTTATTCAAATTAAATTGCTTGCATTTTAACACAGAATAAATGTTATTAATTTGATAAAGTGCTGATAGATTTATATGAATACAGTGCGTTAATTTTTCGGAATTATATAATGGCATGATTATCATTGATTTTTGTGTTTATTATATGCACTTGTAGGATTAACAATGCGAAAGATTCAGGATACCTTCGGGACCCGTCTTGAAACACGGACCAAGGAGTCTAACATATGTGCAAGTTATTGGGATATAAACCTAATAGCGTAATTAACTTGACTAATAATGGGATTAGTTTTTTAACTATTTATAGCTAATTAACACAATCCCGGGGCGTTCTATATAGTTATGTATAATGATATTTATATTATTTATGCCTCTAACTGGAACGTACCTTGAGCATATATGCTGTGACCCGAAAGATGGTGAACTATACTTGATCAGGTTGAAGTCAGGGGAAACCCTGATGGAAGACCGAAACAGTTCTGACGTGCAAATCGATTGTCAGAATTGAGTATAGGGGCGAAAGACCAATCGAACCATCTAGTAGCTGGTTCCTTCCGAAGTTTCCCTCAGGATAGCTGGTGCATTTTAATATTATATAAAATAATCTTATCTGGTAAAGCGAATGATTAGAGGCCTTAGGGTCGAAACGATCTTAACCTATTCTCAAACTTTAAATGGGTAAGAACCTTAACTTTCTTGATATGAAGTTTAAGGTTATGATATAATGTGCCCAGTGGGCCACTTTTGGTAAGCAGAACTGGCGCTGTAGGATGAACCAAACGTAATGTTACGGTGCCCAAATTAACAACTCATGCAGATACCATGAAAGGCGTTGGTTGCTTAAAACAGCAGGACGGTGATCATGGAAGTCGAAATCCGCTAAGGAGTGTGTAACAACTCACCTGCCGAAGCAACTAGCCCTTAAAATGGATGGCGCTTAAGTTGTATACCTATACATTACCGCTAAAGTAGATGATTTATATTACTTGTGATATAAATTTTGAAACTTTAGTGAGTAGGAAGGTACAATGGTATGCGTAGAAGTGTTTGGCGTAAGCCTGCATGGAGCTGCCATTGGTACAGATCTTGGTGGTAGTAGCAAATAATCGAATGAGACCTTGGAGGACTGAAGTGGAGAAGGGTTTCGTGTGAACAGTGGTTGATCACGAGTTAGTCGGTCCTAAGTTCAAGGCGAAAGCCGAAAATTTTCAAGTAAAACCAAAAACGCAATATATACAAATCAAGCTAATATAATATACTTGAATAATTTTGAACGAAAGGGAATACGGTTCCAATTCCGTAACCTCTTGAGTATCCGTTTGTTATTAAATATGGGCCTCGTGCTCATCCTGGCAACAGGAACGACCATAAAGAAGCCGTCGAGAGATATCGGAAGAGTTTTCTTTTCTGTTTTATAGCCGTACTACCATGGAAGTCTTTCGCAGAGAGATATGGTAGATGGGCTAGAAGAGCATGACATATACTGTTGTGTCGATATTTTCTCCTCGGACCTTGAAAATTTATGGTGGGGACACGCAAACTTCTCAACAGGCCGTACCAATATCCGCAGCTGGTCTCCAAGGTGAAGAGTCTCTAGTCGATAGAATAATGTAGGTAAGGGAAGTCGGCAAATTAGATCCGTAACTTCGGGATAAGGATTGGCTCTGAAGATTGAGATAGTCGGGCTTGATTGGGAAACAATAACATGGTTTATGTGCTCGTTCTGGGTAAATAGAGTTTCTAGCATTTATGTTAGTTACTTGTTCCCCGGATAGTTAGTTACGTAGCCAATTGTGGAACTTTCTTGCTAAAATTTTTAAGAATACTAATTGGGTCAAACCAATTAGTTCTTATTAATTATAACGATTATCAATTAACAATCAATTCAGAACTGGCACGGACTTGGGGAATCCGACTGTCTAATTAAAACAAAGCATTGTGATGGCCCTAGCGGGTGTTGACACAATGTGATTTCTGCCCAGTGCTCTGAATGTCAAAGTGAAGAAATTCAAGTAAGCGCGGGTCAACGGCGGGAGTAACTATGACTCTCTTAAGGTAGCCAAATGCCTCGTCATCTAATTAGTGACGCGCATGAATGGATTAACGAGATTCCTACTGTCCCTATCTACTATCTAGCGAAACCACAGCCAAGGGAACGGGCTTGGAATAATTAGCGGGGAAAGAAGACCCTTTTGAGCTTGACTCTAATCTGGCAGTGTAAGGAGACATAAGAGGTGTAGAATAAGTGGGAGATATTAGACTTCGGTTTGGTATCGTCAATGAAATACCACTACTCTTATTGTTTCCTTACTTACTTGATTAAATGGAACGTGTATCATTTCCTAGCCATTATACGGATATATTTATTATATCTTATGGTATTGGGTTTTGATGCAAGCTTCTTGATCAAAGTATCACGAGTTTGTTATATAATCGCAAACAAATTCTTTAATAAAACGGTGCATTTATGTATTTTTGATTTGAAAATTTGGTATAACTCCAATTACTCAGGTATGATCCAATTCAAGGACATTGCCAGGTAGGGAGTTTGACTGGGGCGGTACATCTCTCAAATAATAACGGAGGTGTCCCAAGGCCAGCTCAGTGCGGACAGAAACCACACATAGAGCAAAAGGGCAAATGCTGACTTGATCTCGGTGTTCAGTACACACAGGGACAGCAAAAGCTCGGCCTATCGATCCTTTTGGTTTAAAGAGTTTTTAACAAGAGGTGTCAGAAAAGTTACCATAGGGATAACTGGCTTGTGGCGGCCAAGCGTTCATAGCGACGTCGCTTTTTGATCCTTCGATGTCGGCTCTTCCTATCATTGTGAAGCAAAATTCACCAAGCGTTGGATTGTTCACCCATGCAAGGGAACGTGAGCTGGGTTTAGACCGTCGTGAGACAGGTTAGTTTTACCCTACTAATGACAAAACGTTGTTGCGACAGCATTCCTGCGTAGTACGAGAGGAACCGCAGGTACGGACCAATGGCACAATACTTGTTCGAGCGAACAGTGGTATGACGCTACGTCCGTTGGATTATGCCTGAACGCCTCTAAGGTCGTATCCGTGCTGGACTGCAATGATAAATAAGGGGCAATTTGCATTGTATGGCTTCTAAACCATTTAAAGTTTATAATTTACTTTATAAACGACAATGGATGTGATGCCAATGTAATTTGTAACATAGTAAATTGGGAGGATCTTCGATCACCTGATGCCGCGCTAGTTACATATAAAAGCATTATTTAATACAATGACAAAGCCTAGAATCAATTGTAAACGACTTTTGTAACAGGCAAGGTGTTGTAAGTGGTTGAGCAGCTGCCATACTGCGATCCACTGAAGCTTATCCTTTGCTTGATGATTCGATAATAAACATAAATTTAATTGTGTTTATTTTGTTTGGCTTTTTTAAGTCAGAATATATATATATATAAAATATATATATATAAAATAATAATTATATTTAAATAAATTTTATTTAAATATATTTAACAATGGTAGCCATATGTATCGTCATCCTATTAGTGACGCGTATAAAAATATTCTAAGTCCGAACATGCAAATAAGAGACATATGCAAGTATATGTACTTCTTAAGGTAGCCAACTGAATCGTCATCCTATTAGTGACGTGTATACAAATATTCTAAGTCCGAACATACAAGTAAGAGACATATGCAAGTATATGTACCTCTTAAGGTAGCCAACTGAATCGTCATCCTATTAGTGACGTGTATAAAAATATTCTAAGTCCGAACATACAAGTAAGAGACATATGCAAGTATATGTACCTCTTAAGGTAGCCAACTGAATCGTCATCCTATTAGTGACGTGTATAAAAATATTCTAAGTCCGAACATACAAGTAAGAGACATATGCAAGTATATGTACCTCTTAAGGTAGCCAACTGAATCGTCATCCTATTAGTGACGCGTATAAAAATATTCTAAGTCCGAACATGCAAATAAGAGACATATGCAAGTATATGTACCTCTTAAGGTAGCCAACTGAATCGTCATCCTATTAGTGACGTGTATAAAAATATTCTAAGTCCGAACATACAAGTAAGAGACATATGCAAGTATATGTACCTCTTAAGGTAGCCAACTGAATCGTCATCCTATTAGTGACGTGTATAAAAATATTCTAAGTCCGAACATACAAGTAAGAGACATATGGAAGTATATGTACCTCTTAAGGTAGCCAACTGAACGGACGTGCTTTTAGTCGTGCTGCTGACAGTCGGGTATTTTGTGTGGTGAATTCGCGAGTTTCGGCGCTGGAAAGCGTTTTAAAATTTGCGGTTTGTGAAGGTGAACGGCTGGGTGTAAGAATCGAGTTTGAAAAGTGAGGATAAGGGTGGAAATTCGCAGTTTTTCGAATTGGGAATTTTCCATTGCGCCACGTGCGTTGAGAGAGTGCGCTCTCGCGAGTGCTCTCTGGAGAGAGGCGTTAGGCACAAGTGCGGGATTTCTCTCGTACGATCAGCTGTGCTAGCGGGAGTGTGTACGGACTAAGTGGTTGGTGCCATTGCTAAGTGCTGCCAGATCGCTGGAAATATAATTTGGTGAGTTTCTTTACTAAGTTATATTTTTGGGTGGTTGTTTGTTGCCGATAGATGTCGTCCGCAATGGACACCATCGAGTCCGGAAGCGAGTCGGCGAGCAGTCGCAGTAGCAGCGCTACAGGTCGGGGTAGGGGTCGCCCTAGAGGGAAACGCGGCCATCAGGGGAAGACCCGCGATGCGTCGCGAGCCAAGGTGCCGGCTGTGGATGGGGCCTCTGGTGGCCCAGAGCCCGTTGTCGAGGAGGATCTTGATTCTCTCGAGATGCCGCCGCCTCCTGCACCCGCTGGTAGGCCCGTTGCCGCCCCTGGCCATACTCCTGACAATGATGCCACCGCATCTGCTGCCGCAAGGATCGCGGATGCTGCTGCCGCCAGGATCGCCGCTGCCGCCGCTGGAGCTGAGGTCGTTGTCCCCTCGCCCGTTGCTCACAAATCGGAGGACTTTGCCATGGAGGTTGTAAAAGCAGGCTCAGGCCGCGTCGCTGAAGAGCTGGCGGCGATAAGGGAGGCATTTGTGTTGCACTCCGCGGCCCGCCTCTCACAGAGCGCCATCAAGGAAGTGATGAGTATCACAGCGAGATACGAGGCGTTGATTTCCGCGCTGAATGTTCGGAATGCCGTGCTTGAAGACCGCTTTAAGCAGTCGGTTAAGACGCTCCCGCCGCCACCCCAGCGACCGGTTCCTGCTGCCACCGCGCCGTCTTATTCAGCTGCATACCCAAGCCTGCCCCAGCCCTCTGCTGCACCGGTCCCACTGCCGCGTAAGCCGCGGGAGACCTGGTCGGCAGTCGTGCACAGCACGGACCCGAATATCTCGGGGAAGCAGCTCGCTGAGAAGGTGCGAAAGGAGATCGCCCCAGCGCTGGGTGTTCGCGTGCACGAGGTGCGAGGACTGGCACGTGGTGGTGCGGTTATACGTACCCCGTCGTCAGGCGAGCTGAAGCAGGTGATGGCCAACAAAAAGTTCCAGGAGGCTGGGCTGCAAATCAGCAGGACCCCACAACTGAAGCCGAGGATAGAGATCCGGGATGTGGACACCGCCCACAAGCCCGAGGACTTTATGGCGGAGTTGTATAAAAACAACTTTGCCGACAGGATGGAACTGGCGGAGTTCAAGAAGGCTGTGCGTCTGGAAAAGCCCTGGTCGCAGGCCAATGGCGCCACGGTGACCGTGACGCTGGAGGTCGACCCAGTGGGCTTGGACGTTCTCGACGGAGCAAAGGCATACATAGGATGGTTTGCCTACAACTGCCGTGCCTTGGTACGAACCTACGCCTGCCACAGGTGTGTTGGTTTCGACCACAAGGTTGCGAGCTGCAGGATGTCCGAGAAGGACAAGGTGTGCCGACAGTGCGGGCAGGTTGGCCACAGTGCGCGGGGCTGTCCCAACCCTGTGGACTGCCGAAATTGCCGCTTCAAGGGCTACCCGTCAGCACATCACATGCTGTCTGCTGGGTGCCCTGTGTATGCGGCGGTGCTGGCGCGGGTGAATGCTAGACACTAACCATGTTTAGCTTCATCCAGGCAAACTGTGGCAAAGGACGAGCTGCGACCATCGAGCTCGGAGTCCGATTGCGTGAAAGCAGGTGCCTGTTCGCACTGTTGCAGGAGCCCTACGTCGATGTGAGCAACGGGAGGATGGATGAGCTGCCGGAAGGTATCAGGAGCTTTACCGATAGGAAAGGAAAGGCAGCCATCCTAGTGAATCACCAGGATGTCATCTGTATGCAAGTGGAGCCCCTCACCACGGATTACGGCGTATGCGTGAAAATTATAGGAGGATTTGGCTCAATCCTTCTATGCTCCGCATATTGCCAGTTTGATGGCGACTTACCCTTGTACCTCACGTACTTGGATGCGGTCCTGCTGCTGGCCAGCAGAACTCCCGCAATCCTTGGCCTTGATGCGAATGCAGCATCCCCCATGTGGTTTAGCAAGCTTCCTCCCAACGCGGAGGGACTTGCTAACTACAATCGGGGTGAGCTGCTGTCTCTGTGGATTGTGGAAAAGGGAGCTGCGGTTCTAAACCAGCCAAGTTCGGTGTACACGTTCGAGTCCATGAACGGACGGAGCGACATCGACGTGACGATCGCCAACACTGCAGGATCTATGCTGGCCACATATGAGTGGAGAGTGGACAATTGGGAGTTAAGTGACCACAACATCATTACTGTTGTGGCCAACTTGACGACCGACACAGCCGTTGAGAGCCTAGCTCCGGTGCCGTCCTGGAACTTCTCCAATGCACGTTGGCGGTTGTTCGAGCAGGAAATGGTGAGTAGGGCAGCCGAACTTCCGGAAGACTTCTCAGAATCGCCGCTGGACCAACAAGTCTCTACCCTTCGCAGGATCGTCCACGAAGTGTGCGATCTTGTTTTGGGTAGGAGGACGGCAGGATCGCCGAGATCCAGACCAGGTTGGTGGACCGCTGACCTAAGCGCGATGCGCCGCGATGTCAGGAGACTTAGGCGCCGTCTTCAGGATGCCAGACGTTGTCGTCACGATGACGTGGCCGAGCTAATTGTGGTCGAGCTGAGACGTACCTCAGCCGCCTACAAGAAGCTCATCCTGAGGACAAAAGAGGACAGCTGGAGACGCTTCGTGGGAGAAAATTCACACGATCCCTGGGGGCGCGTCTACAAGATGTGCCGAGGTCGCAAGAAACGGACGGAGATTGGGTGCCTTCGCGTTAATGGCGAGCTGGTCACCAATTGGGGTGACTGTGCGCGTGTGCTCCTCCGCAACTTCTTTCCGGTTGCGGAGTCCGATGCACCGATTGCCATAGCGGAGGAACTCCCACCGCCACTGGAAGTTTCTGAGGTTGGTGCTTGTGTCGCCAGGTTGAAGAGCAAACGCTCGCCTGGCATGGACGGCATCAACGGAACGATTTGCAAGGCTGTGTGGCGCGCCATACCTCAGCACCTAACGGCGATATATTCCAACTGCATCCGGTCGGGGTACTTCCCTGCAGAGTGGAAATGCCCACGTGTTGTGGCTCTGCTCAAGGGACCCGACAAGGACAGGTGTGAGCCATCGTCGTACCGCGGAATTTGCCTACTTCCGGTCTTCGGTAAGGTGCTAGAGGCCATAATGGTTGATCGTGTGAGAGAAGTTCTTCCGGAAGGCTGCAGATGGCAGTTCGGTTTTCGTCAAGGACGTTGTGTGGAGGATGCTTGGATGCACGTGAAGAGCAGTGTTCACGCCAGCCCGGCGAGATACGTGCTCGGCATTTTCGTGGACTTCAAGGGAGCCTTCGACAACGTGGAGTGGAGTGCTGCACTGCGCCGATTGGCCGAGTTGGGATGCCGAGAGATGAGCTTGTGGCAGAGCTTCTTCTCCGGCAGGAGCGCAGAAATCCGAAGCAGTTACGAGACCGTTAATGTCCCGGTAACTAGAGGTTGTCCGCAGGGGTCAATCAGCGGCCCATTTATTTGGGACCTGCTGATGGATGTACTGCTACGACGCCTTGAGTCGTACTGCACACTGAGTGCGTACGCGGATGATCTGCTGCTTCTCGTCGAGGGAAACTCCCGGCTCGCGCTGGAGACAAAAGGAGCGCAACTAATGTCCATCGTTGAAACGTGGGGGATGGAAGTCGGCGTTGCCGTTTCCACCAGCAAGGAACCAAGAAAGCTACTCGCTCGTGGCCCGAATGGAGTGCTTCGACGCACACCTGCGGTAAAATTTGCTGGAGCAAACTTACCGTATGTTAGCAGCTGCCGGTACCTTGGCATCACAGTCAGCGAAGGCTTGAAATTCTTCGAGCACGTCAGAAATCTCCGACAGCGTATGGCTGGAGTCGTTGCAGCATTGGCGCGTGTGCTTCGAGCAGACTGGGGCCTCAGTCCTCGAGCCAGGCGGACCATTTATGCCGGACTCATGGTGCCCTGTGAACTGTTTGGTGCCTCGGTATGGTATGTCACTACGACGCGGCAAGAAGTGGCCAGAGAGCACCTCATTGCCTGCCAGAGGCTTATCCTTCTTGGATGCCTTCCGGTATGCCGAACAGTGTCCACTGTGGCACTGCAGGTTCTTGCTGGCGTTCCCCCGTTCGATTTGGCTGCTATGCAAATGGCAGTTAAATACAAGCTTAAGCGTGGATACCCGTTGGAGGATTACGATCTGCTGTATAGTGAAGACCTCACTGGTCTAAGCTGGGAAGAGAAGATGGTGCGTATGGAGCAGTGCCTACTGCACAGATGGCAAGACAGATGGGATGACGTAGATGCATCCGGACGGGTGACCTACAAGTTCATTTCAGATGTGACTTTTGCATTTCGGAATCCACACTTTGGATTCCCGATGCGCACCGGATTTTTAATCACAGGACACGGATCGTTGAACGCATTTCTGTATAGCAGAACGCTCTCGGACTCTGCCGCATGCTCATGTGGCGATCCATTTGAGGATTGGCAGCACGTCTTGTGTGACTGCCCCCTCTATGCAGATTTGCGCGACCTCGATGGACTTGGAGTGCAGCGAAATGGCGAAAACCGAACGTTTGGAAGGATTCTGGAGGATGAGGACAGGACTCGACGACTCAATGTGTTTGCTGATGAGGCGTTCCGCAGGAGAAGGGACTTTTAGTCCATTTACTCTGCTGTGTGGCTAGCGGCGAAGAATACTACCACAGCTTGTCATAGCTTGTCGTAGGAGGCGACTAATATGACATGGGTGCCCTATCCGAGCTTGTCGGAGCTTAAGGGGTGAGGCCTACCGATCCTGTAATTTCGGTACCACGGGTTGAGCAGCTGTCCAAGGCTGCTCATTGAGGTCGGCCCCCATGTGGGAGTATCGTGGTGGCTGTGGTTGACACCCATATGCGGGTAGAGCCTTCGGGTTCGACGTGGAGTTGCGTCATACAACTCGGGTGCTGTGACCCAAAGATCAGTAGGGATTTAGATAGATCCCGCTCCTCAGCAAGGGGGAATGCTTGCCCGACAAGTAAGCATTCGAATTGCTACCGGGGTGGTTGCTATGTACATAGCTATAGCTTCTAGTCCGGGGCGTTGGTCTGGCGCTTAACCTAGACACATTGCACTATACACTCACTTGTGGGTGTATAAGAGTGCCGTGGTTGTAATCCCTTCAGTGTGGAACATGCCACGTTAAATAAGAGCGGAGGGATCCGATTCACACACACTGTCCCTATCTACTATCTAGCGAAACCACAGCCAAGGGAACGGGCTTGGAATAATTAGCGGGGAAAGAAGACCCTTTTGAGCTTGACTCTAATCTGGCAGTGTAAGGAGACATAAGAGGTGTAGAATAAGTGGGAGATATTAGACTTCGGTTTGGTATCGTCAATGAAATACCACTACTCTTATTGTTTCCTTACTTACTTGATTAAATGGAACGTGTATCATTTCCTAGCCATTATACGGATATATTTATTATATCTTATGGTATTGGGTTTTGATGCAAGCTTCTTGATCAAAGTATCACGAGTTTGTTATATAATCGCAAACAAATTCTTTAATAAAACGGTGCATTTATGTATTTTTGATTTGAAAATTTGGTATAACTCCAATTACTCAGGTATGATCCAATTCAAGGACATTGCCAGGTAGGGAGTTTGACTGGGGCGGTACATCTCTCAAATAATAACGGAGGTGTCCCAAGGCCAGCTCAGTGCGGACAGAAACCACACATAGAGCAAAAGGGCAAATGCTGACTTGATCTCGGTGTTCAGTACACACAGGGACAGCAAAAGCTCGGCCTATCGATCCTTTTGGTTTAAAGAGTTTTTAACAAGAGGTGTCAGAAAAGTTACCATAGGGATAACTGGCTTGTGGCGGCCAAGCGTTCATAGCGACGTCGCTTTTTGATCCTTCGATGTCGGCTCTTCCTATCATTGTGAAGCAAAATTCACCAAGCGTTGGATTGTTCACCCATGCAAGGGAACGTGAGCTGGGTTTAGACCGTCGTGAGACAGGTTAGTTTTACCCTACTAATGACAAAACGTTGTTGCGACAGCATTCCTGCGTAGTACGAGAGGAACCGCAGGTACGGACCAATGGCACAATACTTGTTCGAGCGAACAGTGGTATGACGCTACGTCCGTTGGATTATGCCTGAACGCCTCTAAGGTCGTATCCGTGCTGGACTGCAATGATAAATAAGGGGCAATTTGCATTGTATGGCTTCTAAACCATTTAAAGTTTATAATTTACTTTATAAACGACAATGGATGTGATGCCAATGTAATTTGTAACATAGTAAATTGGGAGGATCTTCGATCACCTGATGCCGCGCTAGTTACATATAAAAGCATTATTTAATACAATGACAAAGCCTAGAATCAATTGTAAACGACTTTTGTAACAGGCAAGGTGTTGTAAGTGGTTGAGCAGCTGCCATACTGCGATCCACTGAAGCTTATCCTTTGCTTGATGATTCGATAATAAACATAAATTTAATTGTGTTTATTTTGTTTGGCTTTTTTAAGTCAGAATATATATATATATAAAATATATATATATAAAATAATAATTATATTTAAATAAATTTTATTTAAATATATTTAACAATGGTAGCCATATGTATCGTCATCCTATTAGTGACGCGTATAAAAATATTCTAAGTCCGAACATGCAAATAAGAGACATATGCAAGTATATGTACTTCTTAAGGTAGCCAACTGAATCGTCATCCTATTAGTGACGTGTATACAAATATTCTAAGTCCGAACATACAAGTAAGAGACATATGCAAGTATATGTACCTCTTAAGGTAGCCAACTGAATCGTCATCCTATTAGTGACGTGTATAAAAATATTCTAAGTCCGAACATACAAGTAAGAGACATATGCAAGTATATGTACCTCTTAAGGTAGCCAACTGAATCGTCATCCTATTAGTGACGTGTATAAAAATATTCTAAGTCCGAACATACAAGTAAGAGACATATGCAAGTATATGTACCTCTTAAGGTAGCCAACTGAATCGTCATCCTATTAGTGACGCGTATAAAAATATTCTAAGTCCGAACATGCAAATAAGAGACATATGCAAGTATATGTACCTCTTAAGGTAGCCAACTGAATCGTCATCCTATTAGTGACGTGTATAAAAATATTCTAAGTCCGAACATACAAGTAAGAGACATATGCAAGTATATGTACCTCTTAAGGTAGCCAACTGAATCGTCATCCTATTAGTGACGTGTATAAAAATATTCTAAGTCCGAACATACAAGTAAGAGACATATGGAAGTATATGTACCTCTTAAGGTAGCCAACTGAATCGTCATCCTATTAGTGACGTGTATAAAAATATTCCAAGTCCAAACATGAGTTATATGGATATGAAAATAATATTAAGTTCTAGTATGGATATGAAAAAAAATGAGTTATATGGATATGGGAAAAATAACAAGTTCTAGTATGGATATGAAAAAAATGAGTTATGTGGATATGGGAAAAATAATAAGTTCTAGTATGGATATGAAAAAAAAATGAGTTATATGGATATGGAAAAGAATACAGAGTTCTAGTATGGATATGGAAAAATGAGTTATATGAATATGGGAAAAATGATAAGTTCTAGTATGGATATGAAAAAATATTGAGTTATATGGATATTAAAGAAATAATAAGTTCTAGTATGGATATGGAATAAAATGAGTTATATAGATATGGCAAAAAATTTAATGTTCTAGTATGGATATGAAAAAAATTAGTTATATGAATATGGGAAAATTTATAAGTTCTAGTATGGATATGGGAAAAATAATAAGTTCTAGTATGGATATAAAAAAATATTGAGTTATATGGATATTAAAGAAATAATAAGTTCTAGTATGGATATGGAAAAGAATTAGTTATATTGATATGCTAAATAATGAGTTATATGCATATGGGAAAAATACTAAGTTGTAGTATGGATATGGGAAGAATACTGAGTTCTAGTATGGATATGGGAAAAATAATCAGTTCTAGTATGGATATGAAAAAATATTGAGTTTTATGGATATTGAAGAGATAATAAGCTCTAGTATGGATATGGAAAAAATTAATTATATTGTAATAGTAAATAATAAGTTATATGGATATAGGAAGAAAATTAGGTTCTAGTATGGATATGAAAAAAATTAGTTCTATGGATATGGGAAAAATAAAAAGTTCTGGTATGGATATGGAAAAATATTAAGTTATATGGATATTAAAGAAATAATAAGTTCTAGTATGGATATGGAATAAAATGAGTTATATAGATATGGCAAAAAATTTAATGTTCTAGTATGGATATGAAAAAAATTAGTTATATGAATATGGGAAAATTTATAAGTTCTAGTATGGATATGGGAAAAATAATAAGTTCTAGTATGGATATGAAAAAATATTGAGTTATATGAATATTAAAGAAATAATAAGTTCTAGTATGAATATGGAAAAATATTATTTATATTGATATGGTAAATAATGATTTATATGGATATGGGATAAATACTAAATTCTAGTGTGGATATGGAAAAAACGAGTTATATGGATATGGGAAAAATAATAAGTTCAAGTATGGATATGGAAAAAAATTAGTTTAATAGTTATAGGTATGGAAAAAAAATTAATTATATAGATATAGAACAAAAAATAAGTTATATGGATATGGTGGCATCAGTACGAAATATGCCCAATTTACATACACCGGAGCCGCAGTACGATAAATACCCAATATTTAGACGTCGTGGCCAAAAACATATATAGGGAGGCAGTGCTCGCCGACCGGTTGTATTGTTCAAAATTTATGTTTTTCATATTATTTTGGCAATGCTATATATAAATGATATCTTATACATATAATTCAATTATAGCGATATGGAAATACCATATTATATGTATAAAGAAAAACAAGAAAGGAAGCTAGCTTCGGCAAGCCGAAGCTTATATACCCT
>NW_027221757.1:0-25054 GCF_030179915.1 Drosophila takahashii
TTACTAGAACTTATAAATTTTCCCATATTCATATAACTAATTTTTTCATATCCATACTAGAACATTAAATTTTTTGCCATATCTATATAACTCATTTATTCCATATCCATACTAGAACTTATTATTTTCTTTAATATCCATATAACTCAATATTTTTTTCATATCCATACTAGAACTTATCATTTTTCCCATATTCATATAACTCATTTTTCCATATCCATACTAGAACTCTGTATTCTTTTCCATATCCATATAACTCATTTTTTTTTCATATCCATACTAGAAATTATTATTTTTCCCATATCCACATAACTCATTTTTTTCATATCCATACTAGAACTTGTTATTTTTCCCATATCCATATAACTCATTTTTTTCATATCCATACTAGAACTAATATTATTTTCATATCCATATAATCATGTTTGGACTTGGAATATTTTTATACACGTCACTAATAGGATGACGATTCAGTTGGCTATTTAAGAGGAACATGACTTGCATATGTCTCTTACTTGTATGTTCGGACTTAGAAATTTTTATACACGTCACTAATAGGATGACGATTCAGTTGGCTACCTTAAGAGGTACATATACTTGCATATGTCTCTTACTTGTATGTTCGGACTTAGAATATTTTATACACGTCACTAATAGGATGACGATTCAGTTGGCTACCTTAAGAGGTACATATACTTGCATATGTCTCTTATTTGCATGTTCGGACTTAGAATATTTTTATACGCGTCACTAATAGGATGACGATTCAGTTGGCTACCTTAAGAGGTACATATACTTGCATATGTCTCTTACTTGTATGTTCGGACTTAGAATATTTGTATACACGTCACTAATAGGATGACGATTCAGTTGGCTACCTTAAGAGGTACATATACTTGCATATGTCTCTTACTTGTATGTTCGGACTTAGAATATTTGTATACACGTCACTAATAGGATGACGATTCAGTTGGCTACCTTAAGAAGTACATATACTTGCATATGTCTCTTATTTGCATGTTCGGACTTAGAATATTTTTATACGCGTCACTAATAGGATGACGATACATATGGCTACCATTGTTAAATATATTTAAATAAAATTTATTTAAATATAATTATTATTTTATATATATATATATTTTATATATATATATATTCTGACTTAAAAAAGCCAAACAAATAAACACAATTAAATTTATGTTTATTATCGAATCATCAAGCAAAGGATAAGCTTCAGTGGATCGCAGTATGGCAGCTGCTCAACCACTTACAACACCTTGCCTGTTACAAAAGTCGTTTACAATTGATTCTAGGCTTTGTCATTGTATTAAATAATGCTTTTATATGTAACTAGCGCGGCATCAGGTGATCGAAGATCCTCCCAATTTACTATGTTACAAATTACATTGGCATCACATCCATTGTCGTTTATAAAGTAAATTATAAACTTTAAATGGTTTAGAAGCCATACAATGCAAATTGCCCCTTATTTATCATTGCAGTCCAGCACGGATACGACCTTAGAGGCGTTCAGGCATAATCCAACGGACGTAGCGTCATACCACTGTTCGCTCGAACAAGTATTGTGCCATTGGTCCGTACCTGCGGTTCCTCTCGTACTACGCAGGAATGCTGTCGCAACAACGTTTTGTCATTAGTAGGGTAAAACTAACCTGTCTCACGACGGTCTAAACCCAGCTCACGTTCCCTTGCATGGGTGAACAATCCAACGCTTGGTGAATTTTGCTTCACAATGATAGGAAGAGCCGACATCGAAGGATCAAAAAGCGACGTCGCTATGAACGCTTGGCCGCCACAAGCCAGTTATCCCTATGGTAACTTTTCTGACACCTCTTGTTAAAAACTCTTTAAACCAAAAGGATCGATAGGCCGAGCTTTTGCTGTCCCTGTGTGTACTGAACACCGAGATCAAGTCAGCATTTGCCCTTTTGCTCTATGTGTGGTTTCTGTCCGCACTGAGCTGGCCTTGGGACACCTCCGTTATTATTTGAGAGATGTACCGCCCCAGTCAAACTCCCTACCTGGCAATGTCCTTGAATTGGATCATACCTGAGTAATTGGAGTTATACCAAATTTTCAAATCAAAAATACATAAATGCACCGTTTTATTAAAGAATTTGTTTGCGATTATATAACAAACTCGTGATACTTTGATCAAGAAGCTTGCATCAAAACCCAATACCATAAGATATAATAAATATATCCGTATAATGGCTAGGAAATGATACACGTTCCATTTAATCAAGTAAGTAAGGAAACAATAAGAGTAGTGGTATTTCATTGACGATACCAAACCGAAGTCTAATATCTCCCACACTTATTCTACACCTCTTATGTCTCCTTACACTGCCAGATTAGAGTCAAGCTCAAAAGGGTCTTCTTTCCCCGCTAATTATTCCAAGCCCGTTCCCTTGGCTGTGGTTTCGCTAGATAGTAGATAGGGACAGTAGGAATCTCGTTAATCCATTCATGCGCGTCACTAATTAGATGACGAGGCATTTGGCTACCTTAAGAGAGTCATAGTTACTCCCGCCGTTGACCCGCGCTTACTTGAATTTCTTCACTTTGACATTCAGAGCACTGGGCAGAAATCACATTGTGTCAACACCCGCTAGGGCCATCACAATGCTTTGTTTTAATTAGACAGTCGGATTCCCCAAGTCCGTGCCAGTTCTGAATTGATTGTTAATTGATAATCGTTATAATTAATAAGAACTAATTGGTTTGACCCAATTAGTATTCTTAAAAATTTTAGCAAGAAAGTTCCACAATTGGCTACGTAACTAACTATCCGGGGAACAAGTAACTAACATAAATGCTAGAAACTCTATTTACCCAGAACGAGCACATAAACCATGTTATTGTTTCCCAATCAAGCCCGACTATCTCAATCTTCAGAGCCAATCCTTATCCCGAAGTTACGGATCTAATTTGCCGACTTCCCTTACCTACATTATTCTATCGACTAGAGACTCTTCACCTTGGAGACCAGCTGCGGATATTGGTACGGCCTGTTGAGAAGTTTGCGTGTCCCCACCATAAATTTTCAAGGTCCGAGGAGAAAATATCGACACAACAGTATATGTCATGCTCTTCTAGCCCATCTACCATATCTCTCTGCGAAAGACTTCCATGGTAGTACGGCTATAAAACAGAAAAGAAAACTCTTCCGATATCTCTCGACGGCTTCTTTATGGTCGTTCCTGTTGCCAGGATGAGCACGAGGCCCATATTTAATAACAAACGGATACTCAACAGGTTACGGAATTGGAACCGTATTCCCTTTCGTTCAAAATTATTCAAGTATATTATATTAGCTTGATTTGTATATATTGCGTTTTTGGTTTTACTTGAAAATTTTCGGCTTTCGCCTTGAACTTAGGACCGACTAACTCGTGATCAACCACTGTTCACACGAAACCCTTCTCCACTTCAGTCCTCCAAGGTCTCATTCGATTATTTGCTACTACCACCAAGATCTGTACCAATGGCAGCTCCATGCAGGCTTACGCCAAACACTTCTACGCATACCATTGTACCTTCCTACTCACTAAAGTTTCAAAATTTATATCACAAGTAATATAAATCATCTACTTTAGCGGTAATGTATAGGTATACAACTTAAGCGCCATCCATTTTAAGGGCTAGTTGCTTCGGCAGGTGAGTTGTTACACACTCCTTAGCGGATTTCGACTTCCATGATCACCGTCCTGCTGTTTTAAGCAACCAACGCCTTTCATGGTATCTGCATGAGTTGTTAATTTGGGCACCGTAACATTACGTTTGGTTCATCCCACAGCGCCAGTTCTGCTTACCAAAAGTGGCCCACTGGGCACATTATATCATAACCTTAAACTTCATATCAAGAAAGTTAAGGTTCTTACCCATTTAAAGTTTGAGAATAGGTTAAGATCGTTTCGACCCTAAGGCCTCTAATCATTCGCTTTACCAGATAAGATTATTTTATATAATATTAAAATGCACCAGCTATCCTGAGGGAAACTTCGGAAGGAACCAGCTACTAGATGGTTCGATTGGTCTTTCGCCCCTATACTCAATTCTGACAATCGATTTGCACGTCAGAACTGTTTCGGTCTTCCATCAGGGTTTCCCCTGACTTCAACCTGATCAAGTATAGTTCACCATCTTTCGGGTCACAGCATATATGCTCAAGGTACGTTCCAGTTAGAGGCATAAATAATATAAATATCATTATACATAACTATATAGAACGCCCCGGGATTGTGTTAATTAGCTATAAATAGTTAAAAAACTAATCCCATTATTAGTCAAGTTAATTACGCTATTAGGTTTATATCCCAATAACTTGCACATATGTTAGACTCCTTGGTCCGTGTTTCAAGACGGGTCCCGAAGGTATCCTGAATCTTTCGCATTGTTAATCCTACAAGTGCATATAATAAACACAAAAATCAATGATAATCATGCCATTATATAATTCCGAAAAATTAACGCACTGTATTCATATAAATCTATCAGCACTTTATCAAATTAATAACATTTATTCTGTGTTAAAATGCAAGCAATTTAATTTGAATAAACTATAAGTTATATTTTATGATAAATTTGGTATGCTAATAGATTACAATGTCCTTATATGGAAAAAATGCACACTATTATCATAATATTGTTTAAATATTACAATTTTAATGATGAATTTTCCATAACGGATATTCAGGTTCATCGGGCTTAACCTCTAAGCAGTTTCACGTACTGTTTAACTCTCTATTCAGAGTTCTTTTCAACTTTCCCTCACGGTACTTGTTTACTATCGGTCTCATGGTTATATTTAGTTTTAGATGGAGTTTACCACCCACTTAGTGCTGCACTATCAAGCAACACGACTCTTTGGAAACATCATCTAGTAATCATTAACGTTATACGGGCCTGGCACCCTCTATGGGTAAATGGCCTCATTTAAGAAGGACTTAAATCGTTAATTTCTCATACTAGAATATTGACGCTCCATACACTGCATCTCACATTTGCCATATAGACAAAGTGACTTAGTGCTGAACTGATTTCTTTTCGCTCGCCGCTACTAAGAAAATCCTTGTTAGTTTCTTTTCCTCCCCTAATTAATATGCTTAAATTCAGGGGGTAGTCCCATATGAGTTGAGGTTGTATATAACTTTTATTTGCAATTAATTCTTTATATATAATGATAAAACATTTTATTAAATTCGTTTAAAGCTGACGTATATATATATTAATGGCATTTATTTGTAACGAATTAACGAAGAATAATAATATTGTCAACGTTTTTCATATTTCAAATCATTAATAAGAGACAATTCTAGATAATATTTTATGCTAGACATTTCTCAGTATTATTTGATTGAAAAAGAAAATATTCCTCTTCGTTTTTCTCAAAGTTTAATTACTATTGTGAGATAATGTTTTTCATATATTTGTTAATATTATGAATAAAATAATTAAATTATTTTTATCCAATAATATACCATATGCTTATAAAATTTTATTATAAAATTTGTATAAACAACTTAATTAGCATAGTCTTACAACCCTCAACCATATGTAGTCCAAGCAGCACTATAAAATTAATTAAAGTACATAACAGCATGGACTGCGATATGCGTTCAAAATGTCGATGTTCATGTGTCCTGCAGTTCACACGATGACGCACAGTTTGCTGCGTTCTTCATCGACCCATGAGCCGAGTGATCCACCGCTTAGAGTTTTATAATATTGGTTTTAAATTTGGTCAAATATGTTTTTATTGAAAGAAATTAAAAATACACCATTTTACTGGCATATATCAATTCCTTCAATAAATGTATTTATATACCTAAAATAAATGCTGCGAAATGTCTTAGTTTTATATAAACAATATATATCAAAGTATTATTTGTAATGGCATTTGTTTGTTAATATATATTGATAATTTATATAAAACATTAACCTGAAACCAGGTACAACATTGTATATTTTAGGTTGTTGCATTATCCAATGTATGATCATCATCAAATTAGTTGGCCAATACATCTCGCAACGCGTGTATATTATGGTCCATATACACACAAAAGTTTATAATAAATATATAAAAAATATTTTATTATATTAATAATTCGATTTGCTTGTTCGAATTTTATGTTTGTTTTATTTATTTAATTTATTGTAATAATATTATATTATTACAATATTTCGATTTGCTTGTTCGAAATTTATTTGATCTTTTACTTTTAAGATCATATTTTTGGTATAATTATTATTATAATTATTATGTATATATATATATATATTGGTAATTTGTTTTATATTTGTATTAACAAATTTTTTATTAACGGTAAGGATATTATACAATAATGATCCTTCCGCAGGTTCACCTACGGAAACCTTGTTACGACTTTTACTTCCTCTAAATAATCAAGTTCGGTCAACTTTTGCGAAACAACCGTAACACACAAGGCGTCACAGTGATCACGTCCGGAGACCTCACTAAATAATTCAATCGGTAGTAGCGACGGGCGGTGTGTACAAAGGGCAGGGACGTAATCAATGCGAGTTAATGACTCACACTTACTGGGAATTCCAAGTTCATGTGAACAGTTTCAGTTCACA
Source organism: Drosophila takahashii (assembly GCF_030179915.1). NCBI lineage: Eukaryota > Metazoa > Arthropoda > Insecta > Diptera > Drosophilidae > Drosophila > Drosophila takahashii. The sequence goes on from NW_027221757.1 coordinate 6,628, forward strand.
ATCCCAAGCATGAAAGTGGTTCAGCGGTTTACCCGGACCTCTCGGTCTAGGAAATACACGTTGATACTTTCATTGTAGCGCGCGTGCAGCCCAGGACATCTAAGGGCATCACAGACCTGTTATTGCTCAATCTCATTATTGCTAGACGCAATTTGTCCATTTAAGAAGCTAGTGTCCTTATAATGGGACAAACCAACAGGTACGGCTCCACTTATATAAACACATTCAAACACAATAAACATTTTACTGCCACCATGAATGAAGGCTATATAAGCTTCAACACCATAATCCTGAAGATATCTATTTAATATATTTGAGTCTCGTTCGTTATCGGAATTAACCAGACAAATCACTCCACGAACTAAGAACGGCCATGCACCACCACCCATAGATTCGAGAAAGAGCTATCAATCTGTCTTACACACTTATGTTCGGACCTGGTAAGTTTTCCCGTGTTGAGTCAAATTAAGCCGCAGGCTCCACTCCTGGTGGTGCCCTTCCGTCAATTCCTTTAAGTTTCAGCTTTGCAACCATACTTCCCCCGGAGCCCAAAAGCTTTGGTTTCCCGGGAAGCGACTGAGAGAGCCATAAAAGTAGCTACACCCAATTGCTAGCTGGCATCGTTTATGGTTAGAACTAGGGCGGTATCTGATCGCCTTCGAACCTCTAACTTTCGTTCTTGATTAATGAAAACATCTTTGGCAAATGCTTTCGCTTAAGTTAGTCTTACGACGGTCCAAGAATTTCACCTCTCGCGTCGTAATACTAATGCCCCCAAACTGCTTCTATTAATCATTACCTCTTGATCTGAAAACCAATGAAAGCAGAACAGAGGTCTTATTTCATTATCCCATGCACAGAATATTCAGGCATTTGAAGCCTGCTTTAAGCACTCTAATTTGTTCAAAGTAATTGTACCGGCCCACAATAACACTCGTTTAAGAGCACTAATGCAGGTTTTTAAATAGGAGGAACATATGAAAAAATACAAGTATTTAAACACATATAAGAACTCCACCGGTAATACGCTTACATACATAAAGGTATAGTACTAACCACAATTGTAAGTTGTACTACCCGTATGAAGCACAAGTTCAACTACGAACGTTTTAACCGCAACAACTTTAATATACGCTATTGGAGCTGGAATTACCGCGGCTGCTGGCACCAGACTTGCCCTCCAATTGGTCCTTGTTAAAGGATTTAAAGTGTACTCATTCCAATTACAGGGCCTCGGATATGAGTCCTGTATTGTTATTTTTCGTCACTACCTCCCCGAGCTGGGAGTGGGTAATTTACGCGCCTGCTGCCTTCCTTAGATGTGGTAGCCGTTTCTCAGGCTCCCTCTCCGGAATCGAACCCTGATTCCCCGTTACCCGTTGCAACCATGGTAGTCCTAGATACTACCATCAAAAGTTGATAGGGCAGACATTTGAAAGATCTGTCGTCGGTACAAGACCATACGATCTGCATGTTATCTAGAGTTCAACCAATATAACGATCTTGCGATCGCTTGGTTTTAGCCTAATAAAAGCACATGTCCCATAAGGTTCATGTTTTAATTGCATGTATTAGCTCTAGAATTACCACAGTTATCCAAGTAACTGTTAACGATCTAAGGAACCATAACTGATATAATGAGCCTTTTGCGGTTTCACTTTTAATTCGTGTGTACTTAGACATGCATGGCTTAATCTTTGAGACAAGCATATAACTACTGGCAGGATCAACCAGAATAATGTTTTCGTTCATATTTCATTCATATTTTTTGAATAGAAATTAGTAATATAAATATAATAGATTTTATTTCCATTTTATATGTTCGGTTTTCTTAAATATTGATTTTAATTCAATATTTTTTTTTTGCTTTGTGAAATAATTCTATTTTAATTCGAATACGGCCATTTTTATATGGCATTCGTATACGTTCTTTAATTTTTACTTGTTTCGCCACTAATATAACAAGTTTATAATTGATGTTAAAGAAAAAGTACAACTTTTTTATAACACAATTTTCAATATATATTGTTCTTTCTATAAGTTTTTATTATATTATATATACATATTTCATTCTAAAATATCATTTTTGTTCAACATACATAATTATTGTATCCACACATGTACAATTTTTGTTTAACCAATATAAATATTGAGTTAAATCATTTGCATTTTGATGATAAATTTAAAATTTATCTTTTCCATATAACTCTCTGGTAATATATGATATAAAACCGAGCGCATATGAAATTATTTTGATCACTAATATTGCAATTATATTTTATTATAATGCTTTTTGTAAACACATTGTACCGGCAAGCGATACTCTGTGCCCAAACGACAGGGGATATAATAATTTAATATAAATTATCATATATACCTGCCACCAAAGATTAACGATAAAAGTCGGAAACAATTTGTTATTCTATATATAATAGAAACTTGACCTCTGTTTCACCTTATTATCATGGGTTTATAATATTAACCGCGTAGCCAAGTCTTAATTTCATTTAAGAAACAAATTTATACGGATAATATTTTGATTTTAATATATGTTGTTCTATTGATAACAAAAGTATATATTATAATATATTTTGTTCAATAGTAGATGGACTACTTACTGTACCATCCTTATTTTTTATTATTATTGATATACATTATATTGACAACAGCATATGATATTCATATGGTTTGTTCAATAATTAATTGGTGGACAACCACTGACCATCCTATAGTAGTTTTTGGCCACGACGTCTAAATATCGAAATTATTTAATTCCGTTTGCCACCCATACGATAGATATTAACTATCTATAATAATAATGTGTACGCATAAAATATTATATGTATATATATAGACCAACAGACAAGCACTTCACCCTATAGTAGTTTTTGGCCACGACGTCTATATATCGGGCATATTTAATTCTCTTTGCCACCCAACCAAAGATATTCACTTTTTTATATAAAGTATTATTTGATCATATTAATATAACCAATTATTTCTGCCATATTCATATAATTTCTTTATGAATTATTTTTTGGTCATATCCATATAATCTATATGCCGTATCCATATAATGAATACGGCATATCCATACAACTAGCCATATTTGTATGTCAATGTATATTTTATTATACATTTTTTTTCTTTATACATATAATATGGTATTTCCATATCGCTATAATTGAATTATATGTATAAGATATCATTTATATATAGCATTGCCAAAATAATATGATAAACATAAATTTTGAACAATACGGCCGGTCGGCGAGCACTGCCTCCCTATATATGTTTTTGGCCACGACGTCTAAATATTGGGTATTTTTCGTACTGCGGCCCCGGTGTATGTAAATTGGGCATATTTCGTACTGATGCCAACATATCTATATGACTCATTATTTTCTTCCATATCAATATAACTTCTTTTATTTCCATATTCAAGTAATTTCTTTATTTGCCATATCAAGATAAAATATTTTTTGGTCATATTTATATAATCTATATGCCGTATCCATATAATGAATACGGCATATCCATACAACTAGCCATATTTGTATGTCAATGTATATTTTATTATACATTTTTTTTCTTTATACATATAATATGGTATTTCCATATCGCTATAATTGAATTATATGTATAAGATATCATTTATATATAGCATTGCCAAAATAATATGATAAACATAAATTTTGAACAATACGGCCGGTCGGCGAGCACTGCCTCCCTATATATGTTTTTGGCCACGACGTCTAAATATTGGGTATTTTTCGTACTGCGGCCCCGGTGTATGTAAATTGGGCATATTTCGTACTGATGCCAACATATCTATATGACTCATTATTTTCTTCCATATCAATATAACTTCTTTTATTTCCATATTCAAGTAATTTCTTTATTTGCCATATCAATATAAAATATTTTTGGTCATATTTATATAATCTATATGAAGTATCAATATAATGAATACTGCATATCCATACAACTATCCATATTTGTATGTCAATGTATATTTTATTATACATTTTTTTTCTTTATACATATAATATGGTATTTCCATATCGCTATAATTGAATTATATGTATAAGATATCATTTATATATAGCATTGCCAAAATAATATGATAAACATAAATTTTGAACAATACGGCCGGTCGGCGAGCACTGCCTCCCTATATATGTTTTTGGCCACGACGTCTAAATATTGGGTATTTTTCGTACTGCGGCCCCGGTGTATGTAAATTGGGCATATTTCGTACTGATGCCAACATATCTATATGACTCATTATTTTCTTCCATATCAATATAACTTCTTTTATTTCCATATGCAAGTAATTTCTTTATTTGCCATATCAATATAAAATATTTTTTGGTCATATTTATATAATCTATATGCCGTATCCATATAATGAATACGGCATATCCATACAACTAGCCATATTTGTATGTCAATGTATATTTTATTATACATTTTTTTTCTTTATACATATAATATGGTATTTCCATATCGCTATAATTGAATTATATGTATAAGATATCATTTATATATAGCATTGCCAAAATAATATGATAAACATAAATTTTGAACAATACGGCCGGTCGGCGAGCACTGCCTCCCTATATATGTTTTTGGCCACGACGTCTAAATATTGGGTATTTTTCGTACTGCGGCCCCGGTGTATGTAAATTGGGCATATTTCGTACTGATGCCAACATATCTATATGACTCATTATTTTCTTCCATATCAATATAACTTCTTTTATTTCCATATTCAAGTAATTTCTTTATTTGCCATATCAATATAAAATATTTTTTGGTCATATTTATATAATCTATATGCCGTATCCATATAATGAATACGGCATATCCATTAGCCATATTTGTATGTCAATGTATATTTTATTATACATTTTTTTTCTTTATACATATAATATGGTATTTCCATATCGCTATAATTGAATTATATGTATAAGATATCATTTATATATAGCATTGCCAAAATAATATGAAAAACATAAATTTTGAACAATACAACCGGTCGGCGAGCACTGCCTCCCTATATATGTTTTTGGCCACGACGTCTAAATATTGGGTATTTATCGTACTGCGGCTCCGGTGTATGTAAATTGGGCATATTTCGTACTGATGCCACCATATCCATATAACTTATTTTTTGTTCTATATCTATATAATTAATTTTTTTCCATACCTATAACTATTAAACTAATTTTTTTCCATATCCATACTTGAACTTATTATTTTTCCCATATCCATATAACTCGTTTTTTCCATATCCACACTAGAATTTAGTATTTATCCCATATCCATATAAATCATTATTTACCATATCAATATAAATAATATTTTTCCAATTCATACTAGAACTTATTATTTCTTTAATATTCATATAACTCAATATTTTTTCATATCCATACTAGAACTTATTCTTTTTCCCATATCCATACTAGAACTTATAAATTTTCCCATATTCATATAACTAATTTTTTTCATATCCATACTAGAACATTATATTTTTGCCATATCTATATAACTCATTTTATTCCATATCCATACTAGAACTTATTATTTCTTTAATATCCATATAACTTAATATTTTTCCATATCCATACCAGAACTTTTTATTTTTCCCATATCCATAGAACTAATTTTTTTCATATCCATACTAGAACCTAATTTTCTTCCTATATCCATATAACTTATTATTTACTATTACAATATAATTAATTTTTTCCATATCCATACTAGAGCTTATTATCTCTTCAATATCCATAAAACTCAATATTTTTTCATATCCATACTAGAACTGATTATTTTTCCCATATCCATACTAGAACTCAGTTTTATTCCCATTCCATACTACAACTTAGTATTTTTCCCATATGCATATAACTCATTATTTAGCATATCAATATAACTAATTTTTTTCCATATCCATACTCGAACTTATTATTTCTTTAATATCCATATAACTCAATATTTTTTTATATCCATACTAGAACTTATTATTTTTCCCATATCCATACTAGAACTTATAAATTTTCCCATATTCATATAACTAATTTTTTTCATATCCATACTAGAACATTAAATTTTTTGCCATATCTATATAACTCATTTTATTCCATATCCATACTAGAACTTATTATTTCTTTAATATCCATATAACTCAATATTTTTTCATATCCATACTAGAACTTATCATTTTTCCCATATTCATATAACTCATTTTTCCATATCCATACTAGAACTCTGTATTCTTTTCCATATCCATATAACTCATTTTTTTTTTCATATCCATACTAGAACTTATTATTTTTCCCATATCCACATAACTCATTTTTTTCATATCCATACTAGAACTTGTTATTTTTCCCATATCCATATAACTCATTTTTTTTCATATCCATACTAGAACTTAATATTATTTTCATATCCATATAACTCATGTTTGGACTTGGAATATTTTTATACACGTCACTAATAGGATGACGATTCAGATTGCTACCTTAAGAGGTACATATACTTGCATATGTCTCTTACTTGTATGTTCGGACTTAGAATATTTTTATACACGTCACTAATAGGATGACGATTCAGTTGGCTACCTTAAGAGGTACATATACTTGCATATGTCTCTTACTTGTATGTTCGGACTTAGAATATTTTTATACACGTCACTAATAGGATGACGATTCAGTTGGCTACCTTAAGAGGTACATATACTTGCATATGTCTCTTATTTGCATGTTCGGACTTAGAATATTTTTATACGCGTCACTAATAGGATGACGATTCAGTTGGCTACCTTAAGAGGTACATATACTTGCATATGTCTCTTACTTGTATGTTCGGACTTAGAATATTTTTATACACGTCACTAATAGGATGACGATTCAGTTGGCTACCTTAAGAGGTACATATACTTGCATATGTCTCTTACTTGTATGTTCGGACTTAGAATATTTTTATACACGTCACTAATAGGATGACGATTCAGTTGGCTACCTTAAGAGGTACATATACTTGCATATGTCTCTTACTTGTATGTTCGGACTTAGAATATTTGTATACACGTCACTAATAGGATGACGATTCAGTTGGCTACCTTAAGAAGTACATATACTTGCATATGTCTCTTATTTGCATGTTCGGACTTAGAATATTTTTATACGCGTCACTAATAGGATGACGATACATATGGCTACCATTGTTAAATATATTTAAATAAAATTTATTTAAATATAATTATTATTTTATATATATATATTTTATATATATATATATTCTGACTTAAAAAAGCCAAACAAAATAAACACAATTAAATTTATGTTTATTATCGAATCATCAAGCAAAGGATAAGCTTCAGTGGATCGCAGTATGGCAGCTGCTCAACCACTTACAACACCTTGCCTGTTACAAAAGTCGTTTACAATTGATTCTAGGCTTTGTCATTGTATTAAATAATGCTTTTATATGTAACTAGCGCGGCATCAGGTGATCGAAGATCCTCCCAATTTACTATGTTACAAATTACATTGGCATCACATCCATTGTCGTTTATAAAGTAAATTATAAACTTTAAATGGTTTAGAAGCCATACAATGCAAATTGCCCCTTATTTATCATTGCAGTCCAGCACGGATACGACCTTAGAGGCGTTCAGGCATAATCCAACGGACGTAGCGTCATACCACTGTTCGCTCGAACAAGTATTGTGCCATTGGTCCGTACCTGCGGTTCCTCTCGTACTACGCAGGAATGCTGTCGCAACAACGTTTTGTCATTAGTAGGGTAAAACTAACCTGTCTCACGACGGTCTAAACCCAGCTCACGTTCCCTTGCATGGGTGAACAATCCAACGCTTGGTGAATTTTGCTTCACAATGATAGGAAGAGCCGACATCGAAGGATCAAAAAGCGACGTCGCTATGAACGCTTGGCCGCCACAAGCCAGTTATCCCTATGGTAACTTTTCTGACACCTCTTGTTAAAAACTCTTTAAACCAAAAGGATCGATAGGCCGAGCTTTTGCTGTCCCTGTGTGTACTGAACACCGAGATCAAGTCAGCATTTGCCCTTTTGCTCTATGTGTGGTTTCTGTCCGCACTGAGCTGGCCTTGGGACACCTCCGTTATTATTTGAGAGATGTACCGCCCCAGTCAAACTCCCTACCTGGCAATGTCCTTGAATTGGATCATACCTGAGTAATTGGAGTTATACCAAATTTTCAAATCAAAAATACATAAATGCACCGTTTTATTAAAGAATTTGTTTGCGATTATATAACAAACTCGTGATACTTTGATCAAGAAGCTTGCATCAAAACCCAATACCATAAGATATAATAAATATATCCGTATAATGGCTAGGAAATGATACACGTTCCATTTAATCAAGTAAGTAAGGAAACAATAAGAGTAGTGGTATTTCATTGACGATACCAAACCGAAGTCTAATATCTCCCACTTATTCTACACCTCTTATGTCTCCTTACACTGCCAGATTAGAGTCAAGCTCAAAAGGGTCTTCTTTCCCCGCTAATTATTCCAAGCCCGTTCCCTTGGCTGTGGTTTCGCTAGATAGTAGATAGGGACAGTAGGAATCTCGTTAATCCATTCATGCGCGTCACTAATTAGATGACGAGGCATTTGGCTACCTTAAGAGAGTCATAGTTACTCCCGCCGTTGACCCGCGCTTACTTGAATTTCTTCACTTTGACATTCAGAGCACTGGGCAGAAATCACATTGTGTCAACACCCGCTAGGGCCATCACAATGCTTTGTTTTAATTAGACAGTCGGATTCCCCAAGTCCGTGCCAGTTCTGAATTGATTGTTAATTGATAATCGTTATAATTAATAAGAACTAATTGGTTTGACCCAATTAGTATTCTTAAAAATTTTAGCAAGAAAGTTCCACAATTGGCTACGTAACTAACTATCCGGGGAACAAGTAACTAACATAAATGCTAGAAACTCTATTTACCCAGAACGAGCACATAAACCATGTTATTGTTTCCCAATCAAGCCCGACTATCTCAATCTTCAGAGCCAATCCTTATCCCGAAGTTACGGATCTAATTTGCCGACTTCCCTTACCTACATTATTCTATCGACTAGAGACTCTTCACCTTGGAGACCAGCTGCGGATATTGGTACGGCCTGTTGAGAAGTTTGCGTGTCCCCACCATAAATTTTCAAGGTCCGAGGAGAAAATATCGACACAACAGTATATGTCATGCTCTTCTAGCCCATCTACCATATCTCTCTGCGAAAGACTTCCATGGTAGTACGGCTATAAAACAGAAAAGAAAACTCTTCCGATATCTCTCGACGGCTTCTTTATGGTCGTTCCTGTTGCCAGGATGAGCACGAGGCCCATATTTAATAACAAACGGATACTCAACAGGTTACGGAATTGGAACCGTATTCCCTTTCGTTCAAAATTATTCAAGTATATTATATTAGCTTGATTTGTATATATTGCGTTTTTGGTTTTACTTGAAAATTTTCGGCTTTCGCCTTGAACTTAGGACCGACTAACTCGTGATCAACCACTGTTCACACGAAACCCTTCTCCACTTCAGTCCTCCAAGGTCTCATTCGATTATTTGCTACTACCACCAAGATCTGTACCAATGGCAGCTCCATGCAGGCTTACGCCAAACACTTCTACGCATACCATTGTACCTTCCTACTCACTAAAGTTTCAAAATTTATATCACAAGTAATATAAATCATCTACTTTAGCGGTAATGTATAGGTATACAACTTAAGCGCCATCCATTTTAAGGGCTAGTTGCTTCGGCAGGTGAGTTGTTACACACTCCTTAGCGGATTTCGACTTCCATGATCACCGTCCTGCTGTTTTAAGCAACCAACGCCTTTCATGGTATCTGCATGAGTTGTTAATTTGGGCACCGTAACATTACGTTTGGTTCATCCCACAGCGCCAGTTCTGCTTACCAAAAGTGGCCCACTGGGCACATTATATCATAACCTTAAACTTCATATCAAGAAAGTTAAGGTTCTTACCCATTTAAAGTTTGAGAATAGGTTAAGATCGTTTCGACCCTAAGGCCTCTAATCATTCGCTTTACCAGATAAGATTATTTTATATAATATTAAAATGCACCAGCTATCCTGAGGGAAACTTCGGAAGGAACCAGCTACTAGATGGTTCGATTGGTCTTTCGCCCCTATACTCAATTCTGACAATCGATTTGCACGTCAGAACTGTTTCGGTCTTCCATCAGGGTTTCCCCTGACTTCAACCTGATCAAGTATAGTTCACCATCTTTCGGGTCACAGCATATATGCTCAAGGTACGTTCCAGTTAGAGGCATAAATAATATAAATATCATTATACATAACTATATAGAACGCCCCGGGATTGTGTTAATTAGCTATAAATAGTTAAAAAACTAATCCCATTATTAGTCAAGTTAATTACGCTATTAGGTTTATATCCCAATAACTTGCACATATGTTAGACTCCTTGGTCCGTGTTTCAAGACGGGTCCCGAAGGTATCCTGAATCTTTCGCATTGTTAATCCTACAAGTGCATATAATAAACACAAAAATCAATGATAATCATGCCATTATATAATTCCGAAAAATTAACGCACTGTATTCATATAAATCTATCAGCACTTTATCAAATTAATAACATTTATTCTGTGTTAAAATGCAAGCAATTTAATTTGAATAAACTATAAGTTATATTTTATGATAAATTTGGTATGCTAATAGATTACAATGTCCTTATATGGAAAAAATGCACACTATTATCATAATATTGTTTAAATATTACAATTTTAATGATGAATTTTCCATAACGGATATTCAGGTTCATCGGGCTTAACCTCTAAGCAGTTTCACGTACTGTTTAACTCTCTATTCAGAGTTCTTTTCAACTTTCCCTCACGGTACTTGTTTACTATCGGTCTCATGGTTATATTTAGTTTTAGATGGAGTTTACCACCCACTTAGTGCTGCACTATCAAGCAACACGACTCTTTGGAAACATCATCTAGTAATCATTAACGTTATACGGGCCTGGCACCCTCTATGGGTAAATGGCCTCATTTAAGAAGGACTTAAATCGTTAATTTCTCATACTAGAATATTGACGCTCCATACACTGCATCTCACATTTGCCATATAGACAAAGTGACTTAGTGCTGAACTGATTTCTTTTCGCTCGCCGCTACTAAGAAAATCCTTGTTAGTTTCTTTTCCTCCCCTAATTAATATGCTTAAATTCAGGGGGTAGTCCCATATGAGTTGAGGTTGTATATAACTTTTATTTGCAATTAATTCTTTATATATAATGATAAAACATTTTATTAAATTCGTTTAAAGCTGACGTATATATATATTAATGGCATTTATTTGTAACGAATTAACGAAGAATAATAATATTGTCAACGTTTTTCATATTTCAAATCATTAATAAGAGACAATTCTAGATAATATTTTATGCTAGACATTTCTCAGTATTATTTGATTGAAAAAGAAAATATTCCTCTTCGTTTTTCTCAAAGTTTAATTACTATTGTGAGATAATGTTTTTCATATATTTGTTAATATTATGAATAAAATAATTAAATTATTTTTCTCCAATAATATACCATATGCTTATAAAATTTTATTATAAAATTTGTATAAACAACTTAATTAGCATAGTCTTACAACCCTCAACCATATGTAGTCCAAGCAGCACTATAAAATTAATTAAAGTACATAACAGCATGGACTGCGATATGCGTTCAAAATGTCGATGTTCATGTGTCCTGCAGTTCACACGATGACGCACAGTTTGCTGCGTTCTTCATCGACCCATGAGCCGAGTGATCCACCGCTTAGAGTTTTATAATATTGGTTTTAAATTTGGTCAAATATGTTTTTATTGAAAGAAATTAAAAATACACCATTTTACTGGCATATATCAATTCCTTCAATAAATGTATTTATATACCTAAAATAAATGCTGCGAAATGTCTTAGTTTTATATAAACAATATATATCAAAGTATTATTTGTAATGGCATTTGTTTGTTAATATATATTGATAATTTTATATAAAACATTAACCTGAAACCAGGTACAACATTGTATATTTTAGGTTGTTGCATTATCCAATGTATGATCATCATCAAATTAGTTGGCCAATACATCTCGCAACGCGTGTATATTATGGTCCATATACACACAAAAGTTTATAATAAATATATAAAATATATTTTATTATATTAATAATTCGATTTGCTTGTTCGAATTTTATGTTTGTTTCTATTTAATTTATTTGTAATAATATTATATTATTACAATATTTCGATTTGCTTGTTCGAAATTTATTTGATCTTTTACTTTTAAGATCATATTTTTGGTATAATTATTATTATAATTATTATGTATATATATATATATATTGGTAATTTGTATTAAATTTGTATTAACAAATTTTTTTATTAACGGTAAGGATATTATACAATAATGATCCTTCCGCAGGTTCACCTACGGAAACCTTGTTACGACTTTTACTTCCTCTAAATAATCAAGTTCGGTCAACTTTTGCGAAACAACCGTAACACACAAGGCGTCACAGTGATCACGTCCGGAGACCTCACTAAATAATTCAATCGGTAGTAGCGACGGGCGGTGTGTACAAAGGGCAGGGACGTAATCAATGCGAGTTAATGACTCACACTTACTGGGAATTCCAAGTTCATGTGAACAGTTTCAGTTCACAATCCCAAGCATGAAAGTGGTTCAGCGGTTTACCCGGACCTCTCGGTCTAGGAAATACACGTTGATACTTTCATTGTAGCGCGCGTGCAGCCCAGGACATCTAAGGGCATCACAGACCTGTTATTGCTCAATCTCATTATTGCTAGACGCAATTTGTCCATTTAAGAAGCTAGTGTCCTTATAATGGGACAAACCAACAGGTACGGCTCCACTTATATAAACACATTCAAACACAATAAACATTTTACTGCCACCATGAATGAAGGCTATATAAGCTTCAACACCATAATCCTGAAGATATCTATTTAATATATTTGAGTCTCGTTCGTTATCGGAATTAACCAGACAAATCACTCCACGAACTAAGAACGGCCATGCACCACCACCCATAGATTCGAGAAAGAGCTATCAATCTGTCTTACACACTTATGTTCGGACCTGGTAAGTTTTCCCGTGTTGAGTCAAATTAAGCCGCAGGCTCCACTCCTGGTGGTGCCCTTCCGTCAATTCCTTTAAGTTTCAGCTTTGCAACCATACTTCCCCCGGAGCCCAAAAGCTTTGGTTTCCCGGGAAGCGACTGAGAGAGCCATAAAAGTAGCTACACCCAATTGCTAGCTGGCATCGTTTATGGTTAGAACTAGGGCGGTATCTGATCGCCTTCGAACCTCTAACTTTCGTTCTTGATTAATGAAAACATCTTTGGCAAATGCTTTCGCTTAAGTTAGTCTTACGACGGTCCAAGAATTTCACCTCTCGCGTCGTAATACTAATGCCCCCAAACTGCTTCTATTAATCATTACCTCTTGATCTGAAAACCAATGAAAGCAGAACAGAGGTCTTATTTCATTATCCCATGCACAGAATATTCAGGCATTTGAAGCCTGCTTTAAGCACTCTAATTTGTTCAAAGTAATTGTACCGGCCCACAATAACACTCGTTTAAGAGCACTAATGCAGGTTTTTAAATAGGAGGAACATATGAAAAAATACAAGTATTTAAACACATATAAGAACTCCACCGGTAATACGCTTACATACATAAAGGTATAGTACTAACCACAATTGTAAGTTGTACTACCCGTATGAAGCACAAGTTCAACTACGAACGTTTTAACCGCAACAACTTTAATATACGCTATTGGAGCTGGAATTACCGCGGCTGCTGGCACCAGACTTGCCCTCCAATTGGTCCTTGTTAAAGGATTTAAAGTGTACTCATTCCAATTACAGGGCCTCGGATATGAGTCCTGTATTGTTATTTTTCGTCACTACCTCCCCGAGCTGGGAGTGGGTAATTTACGCGCCTGCTGCCTTCCTTAGATGTGGTAGCCGTTTCTCAGGCTCCCTCTCCGGAATCGAACCCTGATTCCCCGTTACCCGTTGCAACCATGGTAGTCCTAGATACTACCATCAAAAGTTGATAGGGCAGACATTTGAAAGATCTGTCGTCGGTACAAGACCATACGATCTGCATGTTATCTAGAGTTCAACCAATATAACGATCTTGCGATCGCTTGGTTTTAGCCTAATAAAAGCACATGTCCCATAAGGTTCATGTTTTAATTGCATGTATTAGCTCTAGAATTACCACAGTTATCCAAGTAACTGTTAACGATCTAAGGAACCATAACTGATATAATGAGCCTTTTGCGGTTTCACTTTTAATTCGTGTGTACTTAGACATGCATGGCTTAATCTTTGAGACAAGCATATAACTACTGGCAGGATCAACCAGAATAATGTTTTCGTTCATATTTCATTCATATTTTTTGAATAGAAATTAGTAATATAAATATAATAGATTTTATTTCCATTTTATATGTTCGGTTTTTCTTAAATATTGATTTTAATTCAATATTTTTTTTTGCTTTGTGAAATAATTCTATTTTAATTCGAATACGGCCATTTTTATATGGCATTCGTATACGTTCTTTAATTTTTACTTGTTTCGCCACTAATATAACAAGTTTATAATTGATGTTAAAGAAAAAGTACAACTTTTTTATAACACAATTTTCAATATATATTGTTCTTTCTATAAGTTTTTATTATATTATATATACATATTTCATTCTAAAATATCATTTTTGTTCAACATACATAATTATTGTATCCACACATGTACAATTTTTGTTTAACCAATATAAATATTGAGTTAAATCATTTGCATTTTGATGATAAATTTAAAATTTATCTTTTCCATATAACTCTCTGGTAATATATTTGATATAAAACCGAGCGCATATGAAATTATTTTGATCACTAATATTGCAATTATATTTTATTATAATGCTTTTTGTAAACACATTGTACCGGCAAGCGATACTCTGTGCCCAAACGACAGGGGATATAATAATTTAATATAAATTATCATATATACCTGCCACCAAAGATTAACGATAAAAGTCGGAAACAATTTGTTATTCTATATATAATAGAAACTTGACCTCTGTTTCACTTATTATCATGGGATTATAATATTAACCGCGTAGCCAAGTCTTAATTTCATTTAAGAAACAAATTTATACGGATAATATTTTGATTTTAATATATGTTGTTCTATTGATAACACAAGTATATATTATAATATATTTTGTTCAATAGTAGATGGACTACTTACTGTACCATCCTTATTTTTTATTATTATTGATATACATTATATTGACAACAGCATATGATATTCATATGGTTTGTTCAATAATTAATTGGTGGACAACCACTGACCATCCTATAGTAGTTTTTGGCCACGACGTCTAAATATCGAAATTATTTAATTCCGTTTGCCACCCATACGATAGATATTAACTATCTATAATAATAATGTGTACGCATAAAATATTATATGTATATATATAGACCAACAGACAAGCACTTCACCCTATAGTAGTTTTTGGCCACGACGTCTATATATCGGGCATATTTAATTCTCTTTGCCACCCAACCAAAGATATTCACTTTTTTATATAAAGTATTATTTGATCATATTAATATAACCAATTATTTCTGCCATATTCATATAATTTCTTTATGAATTATTTTTTGGTCATATCCATATAATCTATATGCCGTATCCATATAATGAATACGGCATATCCATACAACTAGCCATATTTGTATGTCAATGTATATTTTATTATACATTTTTTTTCTTTATACATATAATATGGTATTTCCATATCGCTATAATTGAATTATATGTATAAGATATCATTTATATATAGCATTGCCAAAATAATATGATAAACATAAATTTTGAACAATACGGCCGGTCGGCGAGCACTGCCTCCCTATATATGTTTTTGGCCACGACGTCTAAATATTGGGTTTTTTTGGTACTGCGTGCCCGGGGTATGTATATTGGGCATATTTCGTACTGATGCCAACATATCTATATGACTCATTATTTTCTTCCATATCAATATAACTTCTTTTATTTCCATATTCAAGTAATTTCTTTATTTGCCATATCAATATAAAATATTTTTTGGTCATATTTATATAATCTATATGCCGTATCCATATAATGAATACGGCATATCCATACAACTAGCCATATTTGTATGTCAATGTATATTTTATTATACATTTTTTTTCTTTATACATATAATATGGTATTTCCATATCGCTATAATTGAATTATATGTATAAGATATCATTTATATATAGCATTGCCAAAATAATATGATAAACATAAATTTTGAACAATACGGCCGGTCGGCGAGCACTGCCTCCCTATATATGTTTTTGGCCACGACGTCTAAATATTGGGTATTTTTCGTACTGCGGCCCCGGTGTATGTAAATTGGGCATATTTCGTACTGATGCCAACATATCTATATGACTCATATTTTCTTCCATATCAATATAACTTCTTTTATTTCCATATTCAAGTAATTTCTTTATTTGCCATATCAATATAAAATATTTTTTGGTCATATTTATATAATCTATATGCCGTATCCATATAATGAATACGGCATATCCATACAACTAGCCATATTTGTATGTCAATGTATATTTTATTATACATTTTGTTTCTTTATACATATAATATGGTATTTCCATATCGCTATAATTGAATTATATGTATAAGATATCATTTATATATAGCATTGCCAAAATAATATGATAAACATAAATTTTGAACAATACGGCCGGTCGGCGAGCACTGCCTCCCTATATATGTTTTTGGCCACGACGTCTAAATATTGGGTATTTTTCGTACTGCGGCCCCGGTGTATGTAAATTGGGCATATTTCGTACTGATGCCAACATATCTATATGACTCATTATTTTCTTCCATATCAATATAACTTCTTTTATTTACATATTCAAGTAATTTCTTTATTTGCCATATCAATATAAAATATTTTTTGGTGATATTTATATAATCTATATGCCGTATCCATATAATGAATACGTCATATCCATACAACTAGCCATATTTGTATGTCAATGTATATTTTATTATACATTTTTTTTCTTTATACATATAATATGGTATTTCCATATCGCTATAATTGAATTATATGTATAAGATATCATTTATATATAGCATTGCCAAAATAATATGATAAACATAAATTTTGAACAATACGGCCGGTCGGCGAGCACTGCCTCCCTATATATGTTTTTGGCCACGACGTCTAAATATTGGGTATTTTTCGTACTGCGGCCCCGGTGTATGTAAATTGGGCATATTTCGTACTGATGCCAACATATCTATATGACTCATTATTTTCTTCCATATCAATATAACTTCTTTTATTTCCATATTCAAGTAATTCTTTATTTGCCATATCAATATAAAATATTTTTTGGTCATATTTATATAATCTATATGCCGTATCCATATCATGAATACGGCATATCCATACAACTAGCCATATTTGTATGTCAATGTATATTTTATTATACATTTTTTTTCTTTATACATATAATATGGTATTTCCATATCGCTATAATTGAATTATATGTATAAGATATCATTTATATATAGCATTGCCAAAATAATATGATAAACATAAATTTTGAACAATACGGCCGGTCGGCGAGCACTGCCTCCCTATATATGTTTTTGGCCACGACGTCTAAATATTGGGTATTTTTCGTACTGCGGCCCCGGTGTATGTAAATTGGGCATATTTCGTACTGATGCCAACATATCTATATGACTCATTATTTTCTTCCATATCAATATAACTTCTTTTATTTCCATATTCAAGTAATTTCTTTATTTGCATATCAATATAAAATATTTTTGGTCATATTTATATAATCTATATGCCATATCCATATAAATGAATACGGCATATCCATACAACTAGCATATTTGTATGTCATATCTATTTATTATACATTTTTTTTCATATAATATAATATGGTATTTCCATATCGCTATAATTGAATTATATGTACTAAGATATCATTTATATATAGCATTGCCAAAATAATATGATAAACATAAATTTTGAACAATACGGCCGGCGGCGAGCAATTCCCATCCCTATAATGTTTTTGGCCACGACGTCTAATATGGGTATTTTTGTACTGCGGCCCCGGTGTATGTAAATTGGGCATATTTCGTATGATGCCAACATATTATATAACTTATTATTTGCTTCCATATAATATAACTTTTTTATTTCCATAT
>NW_027221758.1:0-40989 GCF_030179915.1 Drosophila takahashii
GGCAGTGCTCGCCGACCGGCCGTATTGTTCAAATTTATGTTTTTCATATTATTTTGGCAATGCTATATATAAATGATATCTTATACATATAAATTATTATAGCGATATGGAAATACATAGATATGTATAAGAAAAAAAATGTATAATAAAATATACATTGACATACAAATATGGCTAGTTGTATGGATATGCCGTATTCATTATATGGATACGGCATATAGATTATATAAATATGACCAAAAAATATTTTATATTGATATGGCAAATAAAGAAATTACTTGAATATGGAAATAAAAGAAGTTATATTGATATGGAAGAAAATAATGAGTCATATAGATATGTTGGCATCAGTACGAAATATGCCCAATTTACATACACCGGGGCCGCAGTACGAAAAATACCCAATATTTAGACGTCGTGGCCAAAAACATATATAGGGAGGCAGTGCTCGCCGACCGGCCGTATTGTTCAAAATTTATGTTTATCATATTATTTTGGCAATGTTATATATAAATGATATCTTATACATATAATTCAATTATAGTGATATGGAAATACCATATTATATGTATAAAGAAAAAAAATGTATAATAAAATATACATTGACATACAAATATGGCTAGTTGTATGGATATGCCGTATTCATTATATGGATACGGTATATAGATTATATAAATATGACCAAAAAATATTGTATATTGATATGGCAAATAAAGAAATTACTCGAATATGGAAATAAAAGAAGTTATATTGATATGGAAGAAAATAATGAGTCATATAGATATGTTGGCATCAGTACGAAATATGCCCAATTTACATACACCGGAGCCGCAGTACGAAAAATACCCAATATTTAGACGTCGTGGCCAAAAACATATATAGGGAGGCAGTGCTCGCCGACCGGCCGTATTGTTCAAAATTTATGTTTATCATATTATTTTGGCAATGCTATATATAAAAGATATCTTATACATATAATTCAATTATAGCGATATGGAAATACCATATTATATGTATAAAGAAAAATGTATAATAAAATATACATTGACATACAAATATGGCTAGTTGTATGGATATGCCGTATTCATTATATGGATACGGCATATAGATTATATAAATATGACCAAAAAATATTTTATATTGATATGGCAAATAAAGAAATTACTCGAATATGGAAATAAAAGAAGTTATATTGATATGGAAGAAAATAATGAGTCATATAGATATGTTGGCATCAGTACGAAATATGCCCAATTTACATACACCGGAGCCGCAGTACGAAAAATACCCAATATTTAGACGTCGTGGCCAAAAACATATATAGGGAGGCAGTGCTCGCCGACCGGCCGTATTGTTCAAAATTTATGTTTATCATATTATTTTGGCAATGCTATATATAAATGATATCTTATACATATAATTCAATTATAGCGATATGGAAATACCATATTATATGTATAAAGAAAAAAAATGTATAATAAAATATACATTGACATACAAATATGGCTAGTTGTATGGATATGGCCGTATTCATTATATGGATACGGCATATAGATTATAAAATATAAATAGAAGTTATATGGATATGGAAGAAAAATAATGAGTCATATAGATTATGTTGGCATCAGTACGAAATATGCCCAATTTACATACACCGGAGCCGCAGTACGAAAAATACCCAATATTTAGACGTCGTGGCCAAAAACATATATAGGGAGGCAGTGCTCGCCGACCGGCCGTATTGTTCAAAATTTATGTTTATCATATTATTTTGGCAATGCTATATATAAATGATATCTTATACATATAATTCAATTATAGCGATATGGAAATACCATATTATATGTATAAAGAAAAAAAATGTGTAATAAAATATACATTGACATACAAATATGGCTAGTTGTATGGATATGCCGTATTCATTATATGGATACGGCATATAGATTATATAAAAATATGACAAAAAATATTTTATATTGATATGGCAAATAAAGAAATTACTCGAATATGGAAATAAAAGAAGTTATATTGATATGGAAGAAAATAATGAGTCATATAGATATGTTGGCATCAGTACGAAATATGCCCAATTTACATACACCGGAGCCGCAGTACGAAAAATACCCAATATTTAGACGTCGTGGCCAAAAACATATATAGGGAGGCAGTGCTCGCCGACCGGCCGTATTGTTCAAAATTTATGTTTATCATATTATTTTGGCAATGCTATATATAAATGATATCTTATACATATAATTCAATTATAGCGATATGGAAATACCATATTATATGTATAAAGAAAAAAAATGTATAATAAAATATACATTGACATACAAATATGGCTAGTTGTATGGATATGCCGTATTCATTATATGGATACGGCATATAGATTATATAAATATGACCAAAAAATATTTTATATTGATATGGCAAATAAAGAAATTACTCGAATATGGAAATAAAAGAAGTTATATTGATATGGAAGAAAATAATGAGTCAGAGAGATATGTTGGCAGCAGTACCGAAATATGCCCAATTTACATACACCGGAGCCGCAGTACGAAAAATACCCAATATTTAGACGTCGTGGCCAAAAACATATATAGGGAGGCAGTGCTCGCCGACCGGCCGTATTGTTCAAAATTTATGTTTATCATATTATTTTGGCAATGCTATATATAAATGATATCTTATACATATAATTCAATTATAGCGATATGGAAATACCATATTATATGTATAAAGAAAAAAAATGTATAATAAAATATACATTGACATACAAATATGGCTAGTTGTATGGATATGCCGTATTCATTATATGGATACGGCATATAGATTATATAAATATGACCAAAAAATATTTTATATTGATATGGCAAATAAAGAAATTACTTGAATATGGAAATAAAAGAAGTTATATTGATATGGAAGAAAATAATGAGTCATATAGATATGTTGGCATCAGTACGAAATATGCCCAATTTACATACACCGGAGCCGCAGTACGAAAAATACCCAATATAGACGTCGTGGCCAAAAACATATATAGGGAGGCAGTGCTCGCCGACCGGCCGTATTGTTCAAAATTTATGTTTATCATATTATTTTGGCAATGCTATATATAAATGATATCTTATACATATAATTCAATTATAGCGATATGGAAATACCATATTATATGTATAAAGAAAAAAAATGTATAATAAAATATACATTGACATACAAATATGGCTAGTTGTATGGATATGCCGTATTCATTATATGGATACGGCATATAGATTATATAAATATGACCAAAAAATATTTTATATTGATATGGCAAATAAAGAAATTACTTGAATATGGAAATAAAAGAAGTTATATTGATATGGAAGAAAATAATGAGTCATATAGATATGTTGGCATCAGTACGAAATATGCCCAATTTACATACACCGGGGCCGCAGTACGAAAAATACCCAATATTTAGACGTCGTGGCCAAAAACATATATAGGGAGGCAGTGCTCGCCGACCGGCCGTATATTGTTCAAAATTTATGTTTATCATATTA
Organism: Drosophila takahashii; assembly: GCF_030179915.1. Lineage (NCBI taxonomy): Eukaryota > Metazoa > Arthropoda > Insecta > Diptera > Drosophilidae > Drosophila > Drosophila takahashii. The sequence continues at coordinate 3,552 of NW_027221758.1, forward strand.
TTTTGGCAATGCTATATATAAATGATATCTTATACATATAATTCAATTATAGCGATATGGAAATACCATATTATATGTATAAAGAAAAAAAATGTATAATAAAATATACATTGACATACAAATATGGCTAGTTGTATGGATATGCCGTATTCATTATATGGATACGGCATATAGATTATATAAATATGACCAAAAAATATTTTATATTGATATGGCAAATAAAGAAATTACTCGAATATGGAAATAAAAGAAGTTATATTGATATGGAAGAAAATAATGAGTCATATAGATATGTTGGCATCAGTACGAAATATGCCCAATTTACATACACCGGAGCCGCAGTACGAAAAATACCCAATATTTAGACGTCGTGGCCAAAAACATATATAGGGAGGCAGTGCTCGCCGACCGGCCGTATTGTTCAAAATTTATGTTTATACATATAATTCAATTATAGCGATATGGAAATACCATATTATATGTATAATGAAAAAAAATGTATAATAAAATATACATTGACATACAAATATGGCTAGTTGTATGGATATGCCGTATTCATTATATGGATACGGCATATAGATTATATAAATATGACCAAAAAATATTTATATTGATATGGCAAATAAAGAAATTACTTCGAATATGGAAATAAAAGAAGTTATATTGATATGGAAGAAAATAATGAGTCATATAGATATGTTGGCATCAGTACGAAATATGCCCAATTTACATACACCGGAGCCGCAGTACGAAAAATACCCAATATTTAGACGTCGTGGCCAAAAACATATATAGGGAGGCAGTGCTCGCCGACCGGCCGTATTGTTCAAAATTTATGTTTATCATATTATTTTGGCAATGCTATATATAAATGATATCTTATACATATAATTCAATTATAGCGATATGGAAATACCATATTATATGTATAAAGAAAAAAAATGTATAATAAAATATACATTGACATACAAATATGGCTAGTTGTATGGATATGCCGTATTCATTATATGGATACGGCATATAGATTATATAAATATGACCAAAAAATATTTTATATTGATATGGCAAATAAAGAAATTACTCGAATATGGAAATAAAAGAAGTTATATTGATATGGAAGAAAATAATGAGTCATATAGATATGTTGGCATCAGTACGAAATATGCCCAATTTACATACACCGGGAGCCGCAGTACGAAAAATACCCAATATTTAGACGTCGTGGCCAAAAACATATATAGGGAGGCAGTGCTCGCCGACCGGCCGTATTGTTCAAAATTTATGTTTATCATATTATTTTGGCAATGCTATATATAAATGATATCTTATACATATAATTCAATTATAGTGATATGGAAATACCATATTATATGTATAAAGAAAAAAAATGTATAATAAAATATACATTGACATACAAATATGGCTAGTTGTATATATGCCGTATTCATTATATGGATACGGTATATAGATTATATAAATATGACCAAAAAATATTTTATATTGATATGGCAAATAAAGAAATTACTCGAATATGGAAATAAAAGAAGTTATATTGATATGGAAGAAAATAATGAGTCATATAGATATGTTGGCATCAGTACGAAATATGCCCAATTTACATACACCGGAGCCGCAGTACGAAAAATACCCAATATTTAGACGTCGTGGCCAAAAACATATATAGGGAGGCAGTGCTCGCCGACCGGCCGTATTGTTCAAAATTTATGTTTATCATATTATTTTGGCAATGCTATATATAAATGATATCTTATACATATAATTCAATTATAGCGATATGGAAATACCATATTATATGTATAAATGAAAAAAAATGTATAATAAAATATACATTGACATACAAATATGGCTAGTTGTATGGATATGCCGTATTCATTATATGGATACGGCATATAGATTATATAAAATATGACCAATATTTTATATTGATATGGCAAATAAAGAAATTACTCGAATATGGAAATAAAAGAAGTTATATTGATATGGAAGAAAATAATGAGTCATATAGATATGTTGGCATCAGTACGAAATATGCCCAATTTACATACACCGGAGCCGCAGTACGAAAAATACCCAATATTTAGACGTCGTGGCCAAAAACATATATAGGGAGGCAGTGCTCGCCGACCGGCCGTATTGTTCAAAATTTATGGTTTTCATATTATTTTGGCAATGCTATATATAAATGATATCTTATACATATAATTCAATTATAGCGATATGGAAATACCATATTATATGTATAAAGAAAAAAAATGTATAATAAAATCTACATTGACATACAAATATGGCTAGTTGTATGGATATGCCGTATTCATTATATGGATACGGCATATAGATTATATAAATATGACCAAAAAATATTTTATATTGATATGGCAAATAAAGAAATTACTTGAATATGGAAATAAAAGACTTTATATTGATATGGAAGAAAATAATGAGTCATATAGATATGTTGGCATCAGTACGAAATATGCCCAATTTACATACACCGGAGCCGCAGTACGAAAAATACCCAATATTTAGACGTCGTGGCCAAAAACATATATAGGGAGGCAGTGCTCGCCGACCGGCCGTATTGTTCAAAATTTATGTTTATCATATTATTTTGGCAATGCTATATATAAATTATATCTTATACATATAATTCAATTATATAGATATGGAAATACCATATTATATGTATAAAGAAAAAAAATGTATAATAAAATATACATTGACATACAAATATGGCTAGTTGTATGGGATATGCCGTATTCATTATATGGATACGGCATATAGATTATATAAATATGACCAAAAAATATTTTATATTGATATGGCAAATAAAGAAATTACTTGAATATGGAAATAAAAGAAGTTATATTGATATGGAAGAAAATAATGAGTCATATAGATATGTTGGCATCAGATACCCAATATTTAGACGTCGTGGCCAAAAACATATATAGGGAGGCAGTGCTCGCCGACCGGCCGTATTGTTCAAAATTTATGTTTATCATATTATTTTGGCAATGCTATATATAAATGATATCTTATACATATAATTCAATTATAGCGATATGGAAATACCATATTATATGTATAAAGAAAAAAAATGTATAATAAAATATACATTGACATACAAATATGGCTAGTTGTATGGATATGCCGTATTCATTATATGGATACGGCATATAGATTATATAAATATGACCAAAAAATATTTTATATTGATATGGCAAATAAAGAAATTACTTGAATATGGAAATAAAAGAAGTTATATTGATATGGAAGAAAATAATGAGTCATATAGATATGTTGGCATCAGTACGAAATATGCCCAATTTACATACACCGGGGCCGCAGTACGAAAAATACCCAATATTTAGACGTCGTGGCCAAAAACATATATAGGGAGGCAGTGCTCGCCCGGCCGTATTGTTCAAAATTTATGTTTATCATATTATTTTGGCAATGCTATATATAAATGATATCTTATACATATAATTCAATTATAGCGATATGGAAATACCATATTATATGTATAAAGAAAAAAAAATGTATAATAAAATATACATTGACATACAAATATGGCTAGTTGTATGGATATGCCGTATTCATTATATGGATACGGCATATAGATTATATAAATATGACCAAAAAATATTTTATATTGATATGGCAAATAAAGAAATTACTTGAATATGGAAATAAAAGAAGTTATATTGATATGGAAGAAAATAATGAGTCATATAGATATGTTGGCATCAGTACGAAATATGCCCAATTTACATACACCGGGGCCGCAGTACGAAAAATACCCAATATTTAGACGTCGTGGCCAAAAACATATATAGGGAGGCAGTGCTCGCCGACCGGCCGTATTGTTCAAAATTTATGTTTATCATATTATTTTGGCAATGCTATATAAATGATATCTTATACATATAATTCAATTATAGCGATATGGAAATACCATATTATATGTATAAAGAAAAAAAAATGTATAATAAAATATACCTTGACATACAAATATGGCTAGTTGTATGGATATGCCGTATTCATTATATGGATACGGCATATAGATTATATAAATATGACCAAAAAATATTTTATATTGATATGGCAAATAAAGAAATTACTTGAATATGGAAATAAAAGAAGTTATATTGATATGGAAGAAAATAATGAGTCATATAGATATGTTGGCATCAGTACGAAATATGCCCAATTTACATACACCGGAGCCGCAGTACGAAAAATACCCAATATTTAGACGTCGTGGCCAAAAACATATATAGGGAGGCAGTGCTCGCCGACCGGCCGTATTGTTCAAAATTTATGTTTATCATATTATTTTGGCAATGCTATATATAAATGATATCTTATACATATAATTCAATTATAGCGATATGGAAATACCATATTATGTATAAAGAAAAAAAATGTATAATAAAATATACATTGACATACAAATATGGCTAGTTGTATGGATATGCCGTATTCATTATATGGATACGGCATATAGATTATATAAATATGACCAAAAAATATTTTATATTGATATGGCAAATAAAGAAATTACTTCGAATATGGAAATAAAAGAAGTTATATTGATATGGAAGAAAATAATGAGTCATATAGATATGTTGGCATCAGTACGAAATATGCCCAATTTACATACACCGGAGCCGCAGTACGAAAAATACCCAATATTTAGACGTCGTGGCCAAAAACATATATAGGGAGGCAGTGCTCGCCGACCGGCCGTATTGTTCAAAATTTATGTTTATCATATTATTTTGGCAATGCTATATATAAATGATATCTTATACATATAATTCAATTATAGCGATATGGAAATACCATATTATATGTATAAAGAAAAAAAATGTATAATAAAATATACATTGACATACAAATATGGCTAGTTGTATGGATATGCCGTATTCATTATATGGATACGGCATATAGATTATATAAATATGACCAAAAAATATTTTATATTGATATGGCAAATAAAGAAATTACTCGAATATGGAAATAAAAGAAGTTATATTGATATGGAAGAAAATAATGAGTCATATAGATATGTTGGCATCAGTACGAAATATGCCCAATTTACATACACCGGAGCCGCAGTACGAAAAATACCCAATATTTAGACGTCGTGGCCAAAAACATATATAGGGAGGCAGTGCTCGCCGACCGGCCGTATTGTTCAAAATTTATGTTTATCATATTATTTTGGCAATGCTATATATAAATGATATCTTATACATATAATTCAATTCTAGCGATATGGAAATACCATATTATATGTATAAAGAAAAAAAATGTATAATAAAATATACATTGACATACAAATATGGCTAGTTGTATGGATATGCCGTATTCATTATATGGATACGGCATATAGATTATATAAAATGACCAAAAAATATTTAATATTGAAAAGGCAAATAAAGAAATAACTAGAATATTCAAATAAAAGAAGTTATATTGATATGGAAGAAAATAATGAGTCATATAGATATGTTGGCATCAGTACGAAATATGCCCAATTTACATACACCGGAGCCGCAGTACGAAAAATACCCAATATTTAGACGTCGTGGCCAAAAACATATATAGGGAGGCAGTGCTCGCCGACCGGCCGTATTGTTCAAAATTTATGTTTATCATATTATTTTGGCAATGCTATATATAAATGATATCTTATACATATAATTCAATTATAGCGATATGGAAATACCATATTATCTGTATAATGAAAAAAAAATGTATAATAAAATATACATTGACATACAAATATGGCTAGTTGTATGGATATGCCGTATTCATTATATGGATACGGCATATAGATTATATAAATATGACCAAAAAATATTTTATATTGATATGGCAAATAAAGAAATTACTCGAATATAAGAAAATAATGAGTCATATAGATATGTTGGCATCAGTACGAAATATGCCCAATTTACATACACCGGAGGCCGCAGTACGAAAAATACCCAATATTTAGACGTCGTGGCCAAAAACATATATAGGGAGGCAGTGCTCGCCGACCGGCCGTATTGTTCAAAATTTATGTTTATCATATTATTTTGGCAATGCTATATATAAATGATATCTTATACATATAATTCAATTATAGCGATATGGAAATACCATATTATATGTATAAAGAAAAAAAATGTATAATAAAATATACATTGACATACAAATATGGCTAGTTGTATGGATATGCCGTATTCATTATATGGATACGGCATATAGATTATATAAATATGACCAAAAAAATATTTTATATTGATATGGCAAATAAAGAAATTACTTCGAATATGGAAATAAAAGAAGTTATATTGATATGGAAGAAATTAATGAGTCTTATAGATATGTTGGCATCAGTACGAAATATGCCCATTACATACACCGGAGCCGCAGTACGAAAAATAGCCAATATTTAGACGTCGTGGCCAAAAACATATTTAGGGAGGCAGTGCTCGCCGACCGGCCGTATTGTTCAAAATTTATGGTTTTCATATTATTTTGGCAATGCTATATATAAATGATATCTTATACATATAATTCAATTATAGCGATATGGAAATACCATATTATATGTATAAAGAAAAAAAATGTATAATAAAATATACATTGACATACAAATATGGCTAGTTGTATGGATATGCCGTATTCATTATATGGATACGGCATATAGATTATATAAATATGACCAAAAAATATTTTATATTGATATGGCAAATAAAGAAATTACTCGAATATGGAAATAAAAGAAGTTATATTGATATGGAAGAAAATAATGAGTCATATAGATATGTTGGCATCAGTACGAAATATGCCCAATTTACATACACCGGAGCCGCAGTACGAAAAATACCCAATATTTAGACGTCGTGGCCAAAAACATATATAGGGAGGCAGTGCTCGCCGACCGGCCGTATTGTTCAAAATTTATGTGTTTCATATTATTTTGGCAATGCTATATATAAATGATATCTTATACATATAATTCAATTATAGCGATATGGAAATACCATATTATATGTATAAAGAAAAAAAATGTATAATAAAATATACATTGACATACAAATATGGCTAGTTGTATGGATATGCCGTATTCATTATATGGATACGGTATATAGATTATATAAATATGACCAAAAAATATTTTATATTGATATGGCAAATAAAGAAATTACTCGAATATGGAAATAAAAGAAGTTATATTGATATGGAAGAAAATAATGAGTCATATAGATATGTTGGCATCAGTACGAAATATGCCCAATTTACATACACCGGAGCCGCAGTACGAAAAATACCCAATATTTAGACGTCGTGGCCAAAAACATATATAGGGAGGCAGTGCTCGCCGACCGGCCGTATTGTTCAAAATTTATGGTTTTCATATTATTTTGGCAATGTTATATATAAATGATATCTTATACATATAATTCAATTATAGTGATATGGAAATACCATATTATATGTATAAAGAAAAAAAATGTATAATAAAATATACATTGACATACAAATATGGCTAGTTGTATGGATATGCCGTATTCATTATATGGATACGGCATATAGATTATATAAATATGACCAAAAAATATTTTATATTGATATGGCAAATAAAGAAATTACTCGAATATGGAAATAAAAGAAGTTATATTGATATGGAAGAAAATAATGAGTCATATAGATATGTTGGCATCAGTACGAAATATGCCCAATTTACATACACCGGAGCCGCAGTACGAAAAATACCCAATATTTAGACGTCGTGGCCAAAAACATATATAGGGAGGCAGTGCTCGCCGACCGGCCGTATTGTTCAAAATTTATGTTTTTCATATTATTTTGGCAATGCTATATATAAATGATATCTTATACATATAAATTATAGCGATATGGAAATACCATATTATATGTATAAAGAAAAAAAATGTATAATAAAATATACATTGACATACAAATATGGCTAGTTGTATGGATATGCCGTATTCATTATATGGCTACGGCATATAGAATATATAAATATGACCAAAAAAATATTTTATATTGATATGGCAAATAAAGAAATTACTCGAATATGGAAATAAAAGAAGTTATATTGATATGGAAGAAAATAATGAGTCATATAGATATGTTGGCATCAGTACGAAATATGCCCAATTTACATACACCGGAGCCGCAGTACGAAAAATACCCAATATTTAGACGTCGTGGCCAAAAACATATATAGGGAGGCAGTGCTCGCCGACCGGCCGTATTGTTCAAAATTTATGGTTTTCATATTATTTTGGCAATGCTATATATAAATGATATCTTATACATATAATTCAATTATAGCGATATGGAAATACCATATTATATGTATAAAGAAAAAAAATGTATAAATATACATTGACATACAAATATGGCTAGTTGTATGGATATGCCGTATTCATTATATGGATACGGCATATAGATTATATAAATATGACCAAAAAATATTTTATATTGATATGGCAAATAAAGAAATTACTCGAATATGGAAATAAAAGAAGTTATATTGATATGGAAGAAAATAATGAGTCATATAGATATGTTGGCATCAGTACGAAATATGCCCAATTTACATACACCGGAGCCGCAGTACGAAAAATACCCAATATTTAGACGTCGTGGCCAAAAACATATATAGGGAGGCAGTGCTCGCCGACCGGCCGTATTGTTCAAAATTTATGTTTTTCATATTATTTTGGCAATGCTATATATAAATGATATCTTATACATATAATTCAATTATAGCGATATGGAAATACCATATTATATGTATAATGAAAAAAAAATGTATAATAAAATATACATTGACATACAAATATGGCTAGTTGTATGGATATGCCGTATTCATTATGGATACGGCATATAGATTATATAAATATGACCAAAAATATTTTATATTGATATGGCAAATAAAGAAATTACTTGAATATGGAAATAAAAGAAGTTATATTGATATGGAAGAAAATAATGAGTCATATAGATATGTTGGCATCAGTACGAAATATGCCCAATTTACATACACCGGAGCCGCAGTACGAAAAATACCCAATATTTAGACGTCGTGGCCAAAAACATATATAGGGAGGCAGTGCTCGCCGACCGGCCGTATTGTTCAAAATTTATGTTTATCATATTATTTGGCAATGCTATATATAAATGATATCTTATACATATAATTCAATTATAGCGATATGGAAATACCATATTATATGTATAAAGAAAAAAATTGTATAATAAAATATACATTGACATACAAATATGGCTAGTTGTATGGATATGCCGTATTCATTATATGGATACGGCATATAGATTATATAAATATGACCAAAAATATTTTATATTGATATGGCAAATAAAGAAATTACTTGAATATGGAAATAAAAGAAGTTATATTGATATGGAAGAAAATAATGAGTCATATAGATATGTTGGCATCAGTACGAAATATGCCCAATTTACATACACCGGGGCCGCAGTACGAAAAATACCCAATATTTAGACGTCGTGGCCAAAAACATATATAGGGAGGCAGTGCTCGCCGACCGGCCGTATTGTTCAAAATTTATGTTTATCATATTATTTTGGCAATGCTATATATAAATGATATCTTATACATATAATTCAATTATAGCGATATGGAAATACCATATTATATGTATAAAGAAAAAAAATGTATAATAAAATATACATTGACATACAAATATGGCTAGTTGTATGGATATGCCGTATTCATTATATGGATACGGCATATAGATTATATAAATATGACCAAAAAATATTTTATATTGATATGGCAAATAAAGAAATTACTTGAATATGGAAATAAAAGAAGTTATATTGATATGGAAGAAAATAATGAGTCATATAGATATGTTGGCATCAGTACGAAATATGCCCAATTTACATACACCGGGGCCGCAGTACGAAAAATACCCAATATTTAGACGTCGTGGCCAAAAACATATATAGGGAGGCAGTGCTCGCCGACCGGCCGTATTGTTCAAAATTTATGTTTATCATATTATTTTGGCAATGCTATATATAAATGATATCTTATACATATAATTCAATTATAGCGATATGGAAATACCATATTATATGTATAAAGAAAAAAAATGTATAATAAAATATACATTGACATACAAATATGGCTAGTTGTATGGATATGCCGTATTCATTATATGGATACGGCATATAGATTATATAAATATGACCAAAAAATATTTTATATTGATATGGCAAATAAAGAAATTACTTGAATATGGAAATAAAAGAAGTTATATTGATATGGAAGAAAATAATGAGTCATATAGATATGTTGGCATCAGTACGAAATATGCCCAATTTACATACACCGGAGCCGCAGTACGAAAAATACCCAATATTTAGACGTCGTGGCCAAAAACATATATAGGGAGGCAGTGCTCGCCGACCGGCCGTATTGTTCAAAATTTATGTTTATCATATTATTTTGGCAATGCTATATATAAATGATATCTTATACATATAATTCAATTATAGCGATATGGAAATACCATATTATATGTATAAAGAAAAAAAATGTATAATAAAATATACATTGACATACAAATATGGCTAGTTGTATGGATATGCCGTATTCATTATATGGATACGGCATATAGATTATATAAATATGACCAAAAAATATTTTATATTGATATGGCAAATAAAGAAATTACTTGAATATGGAAATAAAAGAAGTTATATTGATATGGAAGAAAATAATGAGTCATATAGATATGTTGGCATCAGTACGAAATATGCCCAATTTACATACACCGGGGCCGCAGTACGAAAAATACCCAATATTTAGACGTCGTGGCCAAAAACATATATAGGGAGGCAGTGCTCGCCGACCGGCCGTATTGTTCAAAATTTATGTTTATCATATTATTTTGGCAATGCTATATATAAATGATATCTTATACATATAATTCAATTATAGCGATATGGAAATACCATATTATATGTATAAAGAAAAAAAATGTATAATAAAATATACATTGACATACAAATATGGCTAGTTGTATGGATATGCCGTATTCATTATATGGATACGGCATATAGATTATATAAATATGACCAAAAAATATTTTAGATTGATATGTCATATAACGAAATTACTTGAATATGGAAATAAAAGAAGTTATATTGATATGGAAGAAAATAATGAGTCATATAGATATGTTGGCATCAGTACGAAATATGCCCAATTTACATACACCGGAGCCGCAGTACGAAAAATACCCAATATTTAGACGTCGTGGCCAAAAACATATATAGGGAGGCAGTGCTCGCCGACCGGCCGTATTGTTCAAAATTTATGTTTATCATATTATTTTGGCAATGCTATATATAAATGATATCTTATACATATAATTCAATTATAGCGATATGGAAATACCATATTATATGTATAATGAAAAAAAATGTATAATAAAATATACATTGACATACAAATATGGCTAGTTGTATGGATATGCCGTATTCATTATATGGATACGGCATATAGATTATATAAATATGACCAAAAAATATTTTATATTGATATGGCAAATAAAGAAATTACTTGAATATGGAAATAAAAGAAGTTATATTGATATGGAAGAAAATAATGAGTCATATAGATATGTTGGCATCAGTACGAAATATGCCCAATTTACATACACCGGAGCCGCAGTACGAAAAATACCCAATATTTAGACGTCGTGGCCAAAAACATATATAGGGAGGCAGTGCTCGCCGACCGGCCGTATTGTTCAAAATTTATGTTTCATATTATTTTGGCAATGCTATATATAAATGATATCTTATACATATAATTCAATTATAGCGATATGGAAATACCATATTATATGTATAAAGAAAAAAAATGTATACTAAAATATACATTGACATACAAATATGGCTAGTTGTATGGATATGCCGTATTCATTATATGGATACGGCATATAGATTATATAAATATGACCAAAAAATATTTTATATTGATATGGCAAATAAAGAAATTACTTGAATATGGAAATAAAAGAAGTTATATTGATATGGAAGAAAATAATGAGTCATATAGATATGTTGGCATCAGTACGAAATATGCCCAATTTACATACACGGGGCCGCAGTACGAAAAATACCCAATATTTAGACGTCGTGGCCAAAAACATATATAGGGAGGCAGTGCTCGCCGACCGGCCGTATTGTTCAAAATTTATGTTTTTCATATTATTTTGGCAATGCTATATATAAATGATATCTTATACATATAATTCAATTATAGCGATATGGAAATACCATATTATATGTATAAAGAAAAAAAATGTATAATAAAATATACATTGACATACAAATATGGCTAGTTGTATGGATATGCCGTATTCATTATATGGATACGGCATATAGATTATATAAATATGACCAAAAAATATTTTATATTGATATGGCAAATAAAGAAATTACTTGAATATGGAAATAAAAGAAGTTATATTGATATGGAAGAAAATAATGAGTCATATAGATATGTTGGCATCAGTACGAAATATGCCCAATTTACATACACACGGGCCGCATTACGAAAAATAACCAATATTTAGACGTCGTGGCCAAAAACATATATAGGGAGGCAGTGCTCGCCGACCGGCCGTATTGTTCAAAATTTATGTTTATCATATTATTTTGGCAATGCTATATATAAATGATATCTTATACATATAATTCAATTATAGCGATATGGAAATACCATATTATATGTATAATGAAAAAAAATGTATAATAAAATATACATATGGACATACAAATATGGCGATAGTTGATATGGATAGCCGTAATTTCATTATATGGATAACATATAACCGGGCCGCAGTACGAAAAATACCCAATATTTAGACGTCGTGGCCAAAAACATATATAGGGAGGCAGTGCTCGCCGACCGGCCGTATTGTTCAAAATTTATGTTTTTCATATTATTTTGGCAATGCTATATATAAATGATATCTTATACATATAATTCAATTATAGCGATATGGAAATACCATATTATATGTATAAAGAAAAAAAATGTATAATAAAATATACATTGACATACAAATATGGCTAGTTGTATGGATATGCCGTATTCATTATATGGATACGGCATATAGATTATATAAATATGACCAAAAAATATTTTATATTGATATGGCAAATAAAGAAATTACTTGAATATGGAAATAAAAGAAGTTATATTGATATGGAAGAAAATAATGAGTCATATAGATATGTTGGCATCAGTACGAAATATGCCCAATTTACATACACCGGGGCCGCAGTACGAAAAATACCCAATATTTAGACGTCGTGGCCAAAAACATATATAGGGAGGCAGTGCTCGCCGACCGGCCGTATTGTTCAAAATTTATGTTTATCATATTATTTTGGCAATGCTATATATAAATGATATCTTATACATATAATTCAATTATAGCGATATGGAAATACCATATTATATGTATAAAGAAAAAAATGTATAATAAAATATACATTGACATACAAATATGGCTAGTTGTATGGATATGCCGTATTCATTATATGGATACGGTATATAGATTATATAAATATGACCAAAAAATATTTTATATTGATATGGCAAATAAAGAAATTACTGAATATGGAAATAAAAGAAGTTATATTGATATGGAAGAAAATAATGAGTCATATAGATATGTTGGCATCAGTACGAAATATGCCCAATTTACATACACCGGAGCCGCAGTACGAAAAATACCCAATATTTAGACGTCGTGGCCAAAAACATATATAGGGAGGCAGTGCTCGCCGACCGGCCGTATTGTTCAAAATTTATGTTTATCATATTATTTTGGCAATGCTATATATAAATGATATCTTATACATATAATTCAATTATAGCGATATGGAAATACCATATTATATGTATAAAGAAAAAAAATGTCTAATAAAATATACATTGACATACAAATATGGCTAGTTGTATGGATATGCCGTATTCATTATATGGATACGGCATATAGATTATATAAATATGACCAAAAAATATTTTATATTGATATGGCAATTAAAGAAATTACTTGAATATGGAAATAAAAGAAGTTATATTGATATGGAAGAAAATAATGAGTCATATAGATATGTTGGCATCAGTACGAAATATGCCCAATTTACATACACCGGGGCCGCAGTACGAAAAATACCCAATATTTAGACGTCGTGGCCAAAAACATATATAGGGAGGCAGTGCTCGCCGACCGGCCGTATTGTTCAAAATTTATGTTTATCATATTATTTTGGCAATGCTATATATATACATATAATTCAATTATAGCGATATGGAAATACCATATTATATGTATAAAGAAAAAAAATGTATAATAAAATATACATTGACATACAAATATGGCTAGTTGTATGGATATGCCGTATTCATTATATGGATACGGCATATACATTATATAAATATGACCAAAAAATATTTTATATTGATATGGCAAATAAAGAAATTACTTGAATATGGAAATAAAAGAAGTTATATTGATATGGAAGAAAATAATGAGTCATATAGATATGTTGGCATCAGTACGAAATATGCCCAATTTACATACACCGGGGCCGCAGTACGAAAAATACCCAATATTTAGACGTCGTGGCCAAAAACATATATAGGGAGGCAGTGCTCGCCGACCGGCCGTATTGTTCAAAATTTATGGTTTTCATATTATTTTGGCAATGCTATATATAAATGATATCTTATACATATAATTCAATTATAGCGATATGGAAATACCATATTATATGTATAAAGAAAAAAAATGTATAATAAAATATACATTGACATACAAATATGGCTAGTTGTATGGATATGCCGTATTCATTATATGGATACGGCATATAGATTATATAAATATGACCAAAAAATATTTTATATTGATATGGCAAATAAAGAAATTACTTGAATATGGAAATAAAAGAAGTTATATTGATATGGAAGAAAATAATGAGTCATATAGATATGTTGGCATCAGTACGAAATATGCCCAATTTACATACACCGGAGCCGCAGTACGAAAAATACCCAATATTTAGACGTCGTGGCCAAAAACATATATAGGGAGGCAGTGCTCGCCGACCGGCCGTATTGTTCAAAATTTATGTTTATCATATTATTTTGGCAATGCTATATATAAATGATATCTTATACATATAATTCAATTATAGCGATATGGAAATACCATATTATATGTATAAAGAAAAAAAATGTATAATAAAATATACATTGACATACAAATATGGCTAGTTGTATGGATATGCCGTATTCATTATATGGATACGGCATATAGATTATATAAATATGACCAAAAAATATTTTATATTGATATGGCAAATAAAGAAATTACTTGAATATGGAAATAAAAGAAGTTATATTGATATGGAAGAAAATAATGAGTCATATAGATATGTTGGCATCAGTACGAAATATGCCCAATTTACATACACCGGGGCCGCAGTACGAAAAATACCCAATATTTAGACGTCGTGGCCAAAAACATATATAGGGAGGCAGTGCTCGCCGACCGGCCGTATTGTTCAAAATTTATGTTTTCATATTATTTTGGCAATGCTATATATAAATGATATCTTATACATATAATTCAATTATAGCGATATGGAACTACCATATTATATGTATAAAGAAAAAAAATGTATAATAAAATATACATTGACATACAAATATGGCTAGTTGTATGGATATGCCGTATTCATTATATGGATACGGCATATAGATTATATAAATATGACCAAAAAATATTTTATATTGATATGGCAAATAAAGAAATTACTTGAATATGGAAATAAAAGAAGTTATATTGATATGGAAGAAAATAATGAGTCATATAGATATGTTGGCATCAGTACGAAATATGCCCAATTTACATACACCGGAGCCGCAGTACGAAAAATACCCAATATTTAGACGTCGTGGCCAAAAACATATATAGGGAGGCAGTGCTCGCCGACCGGCCGTATTGTTCAAAATTTATGTTTATCATATTATTTTGGCAATGCTATATATAAATGATATCTTATACATATAATTCAATTATAGCGATATGGTAATACCATATTATATGTATAAAGAAAAAAAATGTATAATAAAATATACATTGACATACAAATATGACTAGTTGTATGGATATGCCGTATTCATTATATGGATACGGCATATAGATTATATAAATATGACCAAAAAATATTTTATATTGATATGGCAAATAAAGAAATTACTTGAATATGGAAATAAAAGAAGTTATATTGATATGGAAGAAAATAATGAGTCATATAGATATGTTGGCATCAGTACGAAATATGCCCAATTTACATACACCGGAGCCGCAGTACGAAAAATACCCAATATTTAGACGTCGTGGCCAAAAACATATATAGGGAGGCAGTGCTCGCCGACCGGCCGTATTGTTCAAAATTTATGTTTATCATATTATTTTGGCAATGCTATATATAAATGATATCTTATACATATAATTCAATTATAGCGATATGGAAATACCATATTATATGTATAAAGAAAAAAAATGTATAATAAAATATACATTGACATACAAATATGGCTAGTTGTATGGATATGCCGTATTCATTATATGGATACGGCATATAGATTATATAAATATGACCAAAAAATATTTTATATTGATATGGCAAATAAAGAAATTACTTGAATATGGAAATAAAAGAAGTTATATTGATATGGAAGAAAATAATGAGTCATATAGATATGTTGGCATCAGTACGAAATATGCCCAATTTACATACACCGGGGCCGCAGTACGAAAAATACCCAATATTTAGACGTCGTGGCCAAAAACATATATAGGGAGGCAGTGCTCGCCGACCGGCCGTATTGTTCAAAATTTATGTTTATCATATTATTTTGGCAATGCTATATATAAATGATATCTTATACATATAATTCAATTATAGCGATATGGAAATACCATATTATATGTATAAAGAAAAAAAATGTATAATAAAATATACATTGACATACAAATATGGCTAGTTGTATGGATATGCCGTATTCATTATATGGATACGGCATATAGATTATATAAATATGACCAAAAAATATTTTATATTGATATGGCAAATAAAGAAATTACTTGAATATGGAAATAAAAGAAGTTATATTGATATGGAAGAAAATAATGAGTCATATAGATATGTTGGCATCAGTACGAAATATGCCCAATTTACATACACCGGAGCCGCAGTACGAAAAATACCCAATATTTAGACGTCGTGGCCAAAAACATATATAGGGAGGCAGTGCTCGCCGACCGGCCGTATTGTTCAAAATTTATGTTTATCATATTATTTTGGCAATGCTATATATAAATGATATCTTATACATATAATTCAATTATAGTGATATGGAAATACCATATTATATGTATAAAGAAAAAAATGTATAATAAAATATACATTGACATACAAATATGGCTAGTTGTATGGATATGCCGTATTCATTATATGGATACGGTATATAGATTATATAAAAATGACCAAAAAATATTTTATATTGATATGGCAAATAAAGAAATTACTTGAATATGGAAATAAAAGAAGTTATATTGATATGGAAGAAAATAATGAGTCATATAGATATGTTGGCATCAGTACGAAATATGCCCAATTTACATACACCGGGGCCGCAGTACGAAAAATACCCAATATTTAGACGTCGTGGCCAAAAACATATATAGGGAGGCAGTGCTCGCCGACCGGCCGTATTGTTCAAAATTTATGTTTTTCATATTATTTTGGCAATGCTATATATAAATGATATCTTATACATATAATTCAATTATAGCGATATGGAAATACCATATTATATGTATAAAGAAAAAAAATGTATAATAAAATATACATTGACATACAAATATGGCTAGTTGTATGGATATGCCGTATTCATTATATGGATACGGCATATAGATTATATAAATATGACCAAAAAATATTTTATATTGATATGGCAAATAAAGAAATTACTTGAATATGGAAATAAAAGAAGTTATATTGATATGGAAGAAAATAATGAGTCATATAGATATGTTGGCATCAGTACGAAATATGCCCAATTTACATACACCGGGGCCGCAGTACGAAAAATACCCAATATTTAGACGTCGTGGCCAAAAACATATATAGGGAGGCAGTGCTCGCCGACCGGCCGTATTGTTCAAAATTTATGTTTATCATATTATTTTGGCAATGCTATATATAAATGATATATGTATACATATAATTTAATTAAAGCGATATGGAAATACCATATTATATGTATAATGAAAAAAAATGTATAATAAAATATACATTGACATACAAATATGGCTAGTTGTATGATATGCCGTATTCATTATATGGATACATACACACGGGGCCGCAGTACGAAAAAATACCCAATATTTAGACGTCGTGGCCAAAAACATATATAGGGAGGCAGTGCTCGCCGACCGGCCGTATTGTTCAAAATTTATGTTTATCATATTATTTTGGCAATGCTATATATAAATGATATCTTATACATATAATTCAATTATAGCGATATGGAAATACCATATTATATGTATAAAGAAAAAAAATGTATAATAAAATATACATTGACATACAAATATGGCTAGTTGTATGGATATGCCGTATTCATTATATGGATACGGCATATAGATTATATAAATATGACCAAAAAATATTTTATATTGATATGGCAAATAAAGAAATTACTTGAATATGGAAATAAAAGAAGTTATATTGATATGGAAGAAAATAATGAGTCATATAGATATGTTGGCATCAGTACGAAATATGCCCAATTTACATACACCGGGCCGCAGTACGAAAAATACCCAATATTTAGACGTCGTGGCCAAAAACATATATAGGGAGGCAGTGCTCGCCGACCGGCCGTATTGTTCAAAATTTATGTGTATCATATTATTTTGGCAATGCTATATATAAATGATATCTTATACATATAATTCAATTATAGCGATATGGAACTACCATATTATATGTATAAAGAAAAAAAATGTATAATAAAATATACATTGACATACGAATATGGCTAGTTGTATGGATATGCCGTATTCATTATATGGATACGGCATATAGATTATATAAATATGACCAAAAAATATTTTATATTGATATGGCAAATAAAGAAATTACTTGAATATGGAAATAAAAGAAGTTATATTGATATGGAAGAAAATAATGAGTCATATAGATATGTTGGCATCAGTACGAAATATGCCCAATTTACATACACCGGGGCCGCAGTACGAAAAATACCCAATATTTAGACGTCGTGGCCAAAAACATATATAGGGAGGCAGTGCTCGCCGACCGGCCGTATTGTTCAAAATTTATGTTTATCATATTATTTTGGCAATGCTATATATAAATGATATCTTATACATATAATTCAATTATAGCGATATGGAAATACCATATTATATGTATAAAGAAAAAAAATGTATAATAAAATATACATTGACATACAAATATGGCTAGTTGTATGGATATGCCGTATTCATTATATGGATACGGCATATAGATTATATAAATATGACCAAAAAATATTTTATATTGATATGGCAAATAAAGAAATTACTTGAATATGGAAATAAAAGAAGTTATATTGATATGGAAGAAAATAATGAGTCATATAGATATGTTGGCATCAGTACGAAATATGCCCAATTTACATACACCGGAGCCGCAGTACGAAAAATACCCAATATTTAGACGTCGTGGCCAAAAACATATATAGGGAGGCAGTGCTCGCCGACCGGCCGTATTGTTCAAAATTTATGTTTATCATATTATTTTGGCAATGCTATATATAAATGATATCTTATACATATAATTCAATTATAGCGATATGGAAATACCATATTATATGTATAATGAAAAAAAATGTATAATAAAATATACATTGACATACAAATATGGCTAGTTGTATGGATATGCCGTATTCATTATATGGATACGGCATATAGATTATATAAATATGACCAAAAAATATTTTATATTGATATGGCAAATAAAGAAATTACTTGAATATGGAAATAAAAGAAGTTATATTGATATGGAAGAAAATAATGAGTCATATAGATATGTTGGCATCAGTACGAAATATGCCCAATTTACATACACCGGGCCGCAGTACGAAAAATAGCCAATATTTAGACGTCGTGGCCAAAAACATATATAGGGAGGCAGTGCTCGCCGACCGGCCGTATTGTTCAAAATTTATGTTTATCATATTATTTTGGCAATGCTATATATAAATGATATCTTATACATATAATTTAATTAAAGCGATATGGAAATACCATATTATATGTATAAAGAAAAAAAATGTATAATAAAATATACATTGACATACAAATATGGCTAGTTGTATGGATATGCCGTATTCATTATATGGATACGGCATATAGATTATATAAATATGACCAAAAAATATTTTATATTGATATGGCAAATAAAGAAATTACTGAATATGGAAATAAAAGAAGTTATATTGATATGGAAGAAAATAATGAGTCATATAGATATGTTGGCATCAGTACGAAATATGCCCAATTTACATACACCGGAGCCGCAGTACGAAAAATACCCAATATTTAGACGTCGTGGCCAAAAACATATATAGGGAGGCAGTGCTCGCCGACCGGCCGTATTGTTCAAAATTTATGTTTATCATATTATTTTGGCAATGCTATATATAAATGATATCTTATACATATAATTCAATTATAGCGATATGGAAATACCATATTATATGTATAAAGAAAAAAAATGTATAATAAAATATACATTGACATACAAATATGGCTAGTTGTATGGATATGCCGTATTCATTATATGGATACGGCATATAGATTATATAAATATGACCAAAAAATATTTTATATTGATATGGCAAATAAAGAAATTACTTGAATATGGAAATAAAAGAAGTTATATTGATATGGAAGAAAATAATGAGTCATATAGATATGTTGGCATCAGTACGAAATATGCCCAATTTACATACACCGGAGCCGCAGTACGAAAAATACCCAATATTTAGACGTCGTGGCCAAAAACATATATAGGGAGGCAGTGCTCGCCGACCGGCCGTATTGTTCAAAATTTATGTTTATCATATTATTTTGGCAATGCTATATATAAATGATATCTTATACATATAATTCAATTATAGCGATATGGAAATACCATATTATATGTATAAGAAAAAAAATGTATAATAAAATATACATTGACATACAAATATGGCTAGTTGTATGGATATGCCGTATTCATTATATGGATACGGCATATAGATTATATAAATATGACCAAAAATATTTTATATTGATATGGCAAATAAAGAAATTACTTGAATATGGAAATAAAAGAAGTTATATTGATATGGAAGAAAATAATGAGTCATATAGATATGTTGGCATCAGTACGAAATATGCCCAATTTACATACACCGGGGCCGCAGTACGAAAAATACCCAATATTTAGACGTCGTGGCCAAAAACATATATAGGGAGGCAGTGCTCGCCGACCGGCCGTATTGTTCAAAATTTATGTTTTCATATTATTTTGGCAATGCTATATATAAATGATATCTTATACATATAATTCAATTATAGCGATATGGAAATACCATATTATATGTATAAAGAAAAAAATGTATAATAAAATATACATTGACATACAAATATGGCTAGTTGTATGGATATGCCGTATTCATTATATGGATACGGCATATAGATTATATAAATATGACCAAAAAATATTTTATATTGATATGGCAAATAAAGAAATTACTTGAATATGGAAATAAAAGAAGTTATATTGATATGGAAGAAAATAATGAGTCATATAGATATGTTGGCATCAGTACGAAATATGCCCAATTTACATACACCGGGCCGCAGTACGAAAAATACCCAATATTTAGACGTCGTGGCCAAAAACATATATAGGGAGGCAGTGCTCGCCGACCGGCCGTATTGTTCAAAATTTATGTTTTTCATATTATTTTGGCAATGCTATATATAAATGATATCTTATACATATAATTTAATTAAAGCGATATGGAAATACCATATTTATGTATATATGAAAATAAATATATAATAAAATATACATGAATATACAAATATGGCTAGTTGATATGGATATGCGATATTCATTACATACATACACCGGGGCCGCAGTACGAAAAATACCCAATATTTAGACGTCGTGGCCAAAAACATATATAGGGAGGCAGTGCTCGCCGACCGGCCGTATTGTTCAAAATTTATGTTTTCATATTATTTTGGCAATGCTATATATAAATGATATCTTATACATATAATTCAATTATAGCGATATGGAAATACCATATTATATGTATAAAGAAAAAAAATGTATAATAAAATATACATTGACATACAAATATGGCTAGTTGTATGGATATGCCGTATTCATTATATGGATACGGCATATAGATTATATAAATATGACCAAAAAATATTTTATATTGATATGGCAAATAAAGAAATTACTTGAATATGGAAATAAAAGAAGTTATATTGATATGGAAGAAAATAATGAGTCATATAGATATGTTGGCATCAGTACGAAATATGCCCAATTTACATACACCGGGGCCGCAGTACGAAAAATACCCAATATTTAGACGTCGTGGCCAAAAACATATATAGGGAGGCAGTGCTCGCCGACCGGCCGTATTGTTCAAAATTTATGTTTATCATATTATTTTGGCAATGCTATATATAAATGATATCTTATACATATAATTCAATTATAGCGATATGGAAATACCATATTATATGTATAAAGAAAAAAAATGTATAATAAAATATACATTGACATACAAATATGGCTAGTTGTATGGATATGCCGTATTCATTATATGGATACGGCATATAGATTATATAAATATGACCAAAAAATATTTTATATTGATATGGCAAATAAAGAAATTACTTGAATATGGAAATAAAAGAAGTTATATTGATATGGAAGAAAATAATGAGTCATATAGATATGTTGGCATCAGTACGAAATATGCCCAATTTACATACACCGGGGCCGCAGTACGAAAAATACCCAATATTTAGACGTCGTGGCCAAAAACATATATAGGGAGGCAGTGCTCGCCGACCGGCCGTATTGTTCAAAATTTATGTTTATCATATTATTTTGGCAATGCTATATATAAATGATATCTTATACATATAATTCAATTATAGCGATATGGAAATACCATATTATATGTATAAAGAAAAAAAATGTATAATAAAATATACATTGACATACAAATATGGCTAGTTGTATGGATATGCCGTATTCATTATATGGATACGGCATATAGATTATATAAATATGACCAAAAAATATTTTATATTGATATGGCAAATAAAGAAATTACTTGAATATGGAAATAAAAGAAGTTATATTGATATGGAAGAAAATAATGAGTCATATAGATATGTTGGCATCAGTACGAAATATGCCCAATTTACATACACCGGAGCCGCAGTACGAAAAATACCCAATATTTAGACGTCGTGGCCAAAAACATATATAGGGAGGCAGTGCTCGCCGACCGGCCGTATTGTTCAAAATTTATGTTTATCATATTATTTTGGCAATGCTATATATAAATGATATCTTATACATATAATTAAATTATACCGATATGGAAATAACATATTATATGTATTTAGTAAAAATATGTTTAATAATATATACTTTGAGATTCAAATATGGCTAGTTGTTTGGATATGCCGTATTGATTATATGGATACGGCATATAGATTATATAAATATGACCAAAAAATATTTTATATTGATATGGCAAATAAAGAAATTACTTGAATATGGAAATAAAAGAAGTTATATTGATATGGAAGAAAATAATGAGTCATATAGATATGTTGGCATCAGTACGAAATATGCCCAATTTACATACACCGGGGCCGCAGTACGAAAAATACCCAATATTTAGACGTCGTGGCCAAAAACATATATAGGGAGGCAGTGCTCGCCGACCGGCCGTATTGTTCAAAATTTATGTTTATCATATTATTTTGGCAATGCTATATATAAATGATATCTTATACATATAATTCAATTATAGCGATATGGAAATACCATATTATATGTATAAAGAAAAAAAATGTATAATAAAATATACATTGACATACAAATATGGCTAGTTGTATGGATATGCCGTATTCATTATATGGATACGGCATATAGATTATATAAATATGACCAAAAAATATTTTATATTGATATGGCAAATAAAGAAATTACTTGAATATGGAAATAAAAGAAGTTATATTGATATGGAAGAAAATAATGAGTCATATAGATATGTTGGCATCAGTACGAAATATGCCCAATTTACATACACCGGGCCGCAGTACGAAAAATACCCAATATTTAGACGTCGTGGCCAAAAACATATATAGGGAGGCAGTGCTCGCCGACCGGCCGTATTGTTCAAAATTTATGTTTATCATATTATTTTGGCAATGCTATATATAAATGATATCTTATACATATAATTCAATTATAGCGATATGGAAATACCATATTATATGTATAAAGAAAAAAAATGTATAATAAAATATACATTGACATACAAATATGGCTAGTTGTATGGATATGCCGTATTCATTATATGGATACGGCATATAGATTATATAAATATGACCAAAAAATATTTTATATTGATATGGCAAATAAAGAAATTACTTGAATATGGAAATAAAAGAAGTTATATTGATATGGAAGAAAATAATGAGTCATATAGATATGTTGGCATCAGTACGAAATATGCCCAATTTACATACACCGGGGCCGCAGTACGAAAAATACCCAATATTTAGACGTCGTGGCCAAAAACATATATAGGGAGGCAGTGCTCGCCGACCGGCCGTATTGTTCAAAATTTATGTTTATCATATTATTTTGGCAATGCTATATATAAATGATATCTTATACATATAATTCAATTATAGCGATATGGAAATACCATATTATATGTATAAAGAAAAAAAATGTATAATAAAATATACATTGACATACAAATATGGCTAGTTGTATGGATATGCCGTATTCATTATATGGATACGGCATATAGATTATATAAATATGACCAAAAAATATTTTATATTGATATGGCAAATAAAGAAATTACTTGAATATGGAAATAAAAGAAGTTATATTGATATGGAAGAAAATAATGAGTCATATAGATATGTTGGCATCAGTACGAAATATGCCCAATTTACATACACCGGGGCCGCAGTACGAAAAATACCCAATATTTAGACGTCGTGGCCAAAAACATATATAGGGAGGCAGTGCTCGCCGACCGGCCGTATTGTTCAAAATTTATGTTTATCATATTATTTTGGCAATGCTATATATAAATGATATCTTATACATATAATTCAATTATAGCGATATGGAAATACCATATTATATGTATAAAGAAAAAAAATGTATAATAAAATATACATTGACATACAAATATGGCTAGTTGTATGGATATGCCGTATTCATTATATGGATACGGCATATAGATTATATAAATATGACCAAAAAATATTTTATATTGATATGGCAAATAAAGAAATTACTTGAATATGGAAATAAAAGAAGTTATATTGATATGGAAGAAAATAATGAGTCATATAGATATGTTGGCATCAGTACGAAATATGCCCAATTTACATACACCGGAGCCGCAGTACGAAAAATACCCAATATTTAGACGTCGTGGCCAAAAACATATATAGGGAGGCAGTGCTCGCCGACCGGCCGTATTGTTCAAAATTTATGTTTATCATATTATTTTGGCAATGCTATATATAAATGATATCTTATACATATAATTCAATTATAGCGATATGGAAATACCATATTATATGTATAAAGAAAAAAAATGTATAATAAAATATACATTGACATACAAATATGGCTAGTTGTATGGATATGCCGTATTCATTATATGGATACGGCATATAGATTATATAAATATGACCAAAAAATATTTTATATTGATATGGCAAATAAAGAAATTACTTGAATATGGAAATAAAAGAAGTTATATTGATATGGAAGAAAATAATGAGTCATATAGATATGTTGGCATCAGTACGAAATATGCCCAATTTACATACACCGGGGCCGCAGTACGAAAAATACCCAATATTTAGACGTCGTGGCCAAAAACATATATAGGGAGGCAGTGCTCGCCGACCGGCCGTATTGTTCAAAATTTATGTTTATCATATTATTTTGGCAATGCTATATATAAATGATATCTTATACATATAATTCAATTATAGCGATATGGAAATACCATATTATATGTATAAAGAAAAAAAATGTATAATAAAATATACATTGACATACAAATATGGCTAGTTGTATGGATATGCCGTATTCATTATATGGATACGGCATATAGATTATATAAATATGACCAAAAAATATTTTATATTGATATGGCAAATAAAGAAATTACTTGAATATGGAAATAAAAGAAGTTATATTGATATGGAAGAAAATAATGAGTCATATAGATATGTTGGCATCAGTACGAAATATGCCCAATTTACATACACCGGAGCCGCAGTACGAAAAATACCCAATATTTAGACGTCGTGGCCAAAAACATATATAGGGAGGCAGTGCTCGCCGACCGGCCGTATTGTTCAAAATTTATGTTTATCATATTATTTTGGCAATGCTATATATAAATGATATCTTATACATATAATTCAATTATAGCGATATGGAAATACCATATTATATGTATAAAGAAAAAAAATGTATAATAAAATATACATTGACATACAAATATGGCTAGTTGTATGGATATGCCGTATTCATTATATGGATACGGCATATAGATTATATAAATATGACCAAAAAATATTTTATATTGATATGGCAAATAAAGAAATTACTTGAATATGGAAATAAAAGAAGTTATATTGATATGGAAGAAAATAATGAGTCATATAGATATGTTGGCATCAGTACGAAATATGCCCAATTTACATACACCGGAGCCGCAGTACGAAAAATACCCAATATTTAGACGTCGTGGCCAAAAACATATATAGGGAGGCAGTGCTCGCCGACCGGCCGTATTGTTCAAAATTTATGTTTATCATATTATTTTGGCAATGCTATATATAAATGATATCTTATACATATAATTCAATTATAGCGATATGGAAATACCATATTATATGTATAAAGAAAAAAAATGTATAATAAAATATACATTGACATACAAATATGGCTAGTTGTATGGATATGCCGTATTCATTATATGGATACGGCATATAGATTATATAAATATGACCAAAAAATATTTTATATTGATATGGCAAATAAAGAAATTACTTGAATATGGAAATAAAAGAAGTTATATTGATATGGAAGAAAATAATGAGTCATATAGATATGTTGGCATCAGTACGAAATATGCCCAATTTACATACACCGGGGCCGCAGTACGAAAAATACCCAATATTTAGACGTCGTGGCCAAAAACATATATAGGGAGGCAGTGCTCGCCGACCGGCCGTATTGTTCAAAATTTATGTTTATCATATTATTTTGGCAATGCTATATATAAATGATATCTTATACATATAATTCAATTATAGCGATATGGAAATACCATATTATATGTATAAAGAAAAAAAATGTATAATAAAATATACATTGACATAAAATTATGGCTATTTGTATGGATAAGACGTATTAATTATATGGATACGGCATATAGAATATATTTATATAACCAAAAAATATTTTATATTGATATGGCAAATAAAGAAATTACTTGAATATGGAAATAAAAGAAGTTATATTGATATGGAAGAAAATAATGAGTCATATAGATATGTTGGCATCAGTACGAAATATGCCCAATTTACATACACCGGGGCCGCAGTACGAAAAATACCCAATATTTAGACGTCGTGGCCAAAAACATATATAGGGAGGCAGTGCTCGCCGACCGGCCGTATTGTTCAAAATTTATGTTTATCATATTATTTTGGCAATGCTATATATAAATGATATCTTATACATATAATTCAATTATAGCGATATGGAAATACCATATTATATGTATAAAGAAAAAAAATGTATAATAAAATATACATTGACATACAAATATGGCTAGTTGTATGGATATGCCGTATTCATTATATGGATACGGCATATAGATTATATAAATATGACCAAAAAATATTTTATATTGATATGGCAAATAAAGAAATTACTTGAATATGGAAATAAAAGAAGTTATATTGATATGGAAGAAAATAATGAGTCATATAGATATGTTGGCATCAGTACGAAATATGCCCAATTTACATACACCGGGGCCGCAGTACGAAAAATACCCAATATTTAGACGTCGTGGCCAAAAACATATATAGGGAGGCAGTGCTCGCCGACCGGCCGTATTGTTCAAAATTTATGTTTATCATATTATTTTGGCAATGCTATATATAAATGATATCTTATACATATAATTCAATTATAGCGATATGGAAATACCATATTATATGTATAAAGAAAAAAAATGTATAATAAAATATACATTGACATACAAATATGGCTAGTTGTATGGATATGCCGTATTCATTATATGGATACGGCATATAGATTATATAAATATGACCAAAAAATATTTTATATTGATATGGCAAATAAAGAAATTACTTGAATATGGAAATAAAAGAAGTTATATTGATATGGAAGAAAATAATGAGTCATATAGATATGTTGGCATCAGTACGAAATATGCCCAATTTACATACACCGGGGCCGCAGTACGAAAAATACCCAATATTTAGACGTCGTGGCCAAAAACATATATAGGGAGGCAGTGCTCGCCGACCGGCCGTATTGTTCAAAATTTATGTTTATCATATTATTTTGGCAATGCTATATATAAATGATATCTTATACATATAATTCAATTATAGCGATATGGAAATACCATATTATATGTATAAAGAAAAAAAATGTATAATAAAATATACATTGACATACAAATATGGCTAGTTGTATGGATATGCCGTATTCATTATATGGATACGGCATATAGATTATATAAATATGACCAAAAAATATTTTATATTGATATGGCAAATAAAGAAATTACTTGAATATGGAAATAAAAGAAGTTATATTGATATGGAAGAAAATAATGAGTCATATAGATATGTTGGCATCAGTACGAAATATGCCCAATTTACATACACCGGGCCGCAGTACGAAAAATACCCAATATTTAGACGTCGTGGCCAAAAACATATATAGGGAGGCAGTGCTCGCCGACCGGCCGTATTGTTCAAAATTTATGTTTATCATATTATTTTGGCAATGCTATATATAAATGATATCTTATACATATAATTCAATTATAGCGATATGGAAATACCATATTATATGTATAAAGAAAAAAAATGTATAATAAAATATACATTGACATACAAATATGGCTAGTTGTATGGATATGCCGTATTCATTATATGGATACGGCATATAGATTATATAAATATGACCAAAAAATATTTTATATTGATATGGCAAATAAAGAAATTACTTGAATATGGAAATAAAAGAAGTTATATTGATATGGAAGAAAATAATGAGTCATATAGATATGTTGGCATCAGTACGAAATATGCCCAATTTACATACACCGGGGCCGCAGTACGAAAAATACCCAATATTTAGACGTCGTGGCCAAAAACATATATAGGGAGGCAGTGCTCGCCGACCGGCCGTATTGTTCAAAATTTATGTTTATCATATTATTTTGGCAATGCTATATATAAATGATATCTTATACATATAATTCAATTATAGCGATATGGAAATACCATATTATATGTATAAAGAAAAAAAATGTATAATAAAATATACATTGACATACAAATATGGCTAGTTGTATGGATATGCCGTATTCATTATATGGATACGGCATATAGATTATATAAATATGACCAAAAAATATTTTATATTGATATGGCAAATAAAGAAATTACTTGAATATGGAAATAAAAGAAGTTATATTGATATGGAAGAAAATAATGAGTCATATAGATATGTTGGCATCAGTACGAAATATGCCCAATTTACATACACCGGAGCCGCAGTACGAAAAATACCCAATATTTAGACGTCGTGGCCAAAAACATATATAGGGAGGCAGTGCTCGCCGACCGGCCGTATTGTTCAAAATTTATGTTTATCATATTATTTTGGCAATGCTATATATAAATGATATCTTATACATATAATTCAATTATAGCGATATGGAAATACCATATTATATGTATAAAGAAAAAAAATTTATAATAAAATATACATTGACATACAAATATGGCTAGTTGTATGGATATGCCGTATTCATTATATGGATACGGCATATAGATTATATAAATATGACCAAAAAATATTTTATATTGATATGGCAAATAAAGAAATTACTTGAATATGGAAATAAAAGAAGTTATATTGATATGGAAGAAAATAATGAGTCATATAGATATGTTGGCATCAGTACGAAATATGCCCAATTTACATACACCGGGCCGCAGTACGAAAAATACCCAATATTTAGACGTCGTGGCCAAAAACATATATAGGGAGGCAGTGCTCGCCGACCGGCCGTATTGTTCAAAATTTATGTTTATCATATTATTTTGGCAATGCTATATATAAATGATATCTTATACATATAATTCAATTATAGCGATATGGAAATACCATATTATATGTATAAAGAAAAAAAATGTATAATAAAATATACATTGACATACAAATATGGCTAGTTGTATGGATATGCCGTATTCATTATATGGATACGGCATATAGATTATATAAATATGACCAAAAAATATTTTATATTGATATGGCAAATAAAGAAATTACTTGAATATGGAAATAAAAGAAGTTATATTGATATGGAAGAAAATAATGAGTCATATAGATATGTTGGCATCAGTACGAAATATGCCCAATTTACATACACCGGAGCCGCAGTACGAAAAATACCCAATATTTAGACGTCGTGGCCAAAAACATATATAGGGAGGCAGTGCTCGCCGACCGGCCGTATTGTTCAAAATTTATGTTTATCATATTATTTTGGCAATGCTATATATAAATGATATCTTATACATATAATTCAATTATAGCGATATGGAAATACCATATTATATGTATAAAGAAAAAAAATGTATAATAAAATATACATTGACATACAAATATGGCTAGTTGTATGGATATGCCGTATTCATTATATGGATACGGCATATAGATTATATAAATATGACCAAAAAATATTTTATATTGATATGGCAAATAAAGAAATTACTTGAATATGGAAATAAAAGAAGTTATATTGATATGGAAGAAAATAATGAGTCATATAGATATGTTGGCATCAGTACGAAATATGCCCAATTTACATACACCGGAGCCGCAGTACGAAAAATACCCAATATTTAGACGTCGTGGCCAAAAACATATATAGGGAGGCAGTGCTCGCCGACCGGCCGTATTGTTCAAAATTTATGTTTATCATATTATTTTGGCAATGCTATATATAAATGATATCTTATACATATAATTCAATTATAGTGATATGGAAATACCATATTATATGTATAAAGAAAAAAAATGTATAATAAAATATACATTGACATACAAATATGGCTAGTTGTATGGATATGCCGTATTCATTATATGGATACGGCATATAGATTATATAAATATGACCAAAAAATATTTTATATTGATATGGCAAATAAAGAAATTACTTGAATATGGAAATAAAAGAAGTTATATTGATATGGAAGAAAATAATGAGTCATATAGATATGTTGGCATCAGTACGAAATATGCCCAATTTACATACACCGGGCCGCAGTACGAAAAATACCCAATATTTAGACGTCGTGGCCAAAAACATATATAGGGAGGCAGTGCTCGCCGACCGGCCGTAGTGTTCAAAATTTATGTTTTCATATTATTTTGGCAATGCTATATATAAATGATATCTTATACATATAATTCAATTATAGCGATATGGAAATACCATATTATATGTATAAAGAAAAAAATGTATAATAAAATATACATTGACATACAAATATGGCTAGTTGTATGGATATGCCGTATTCATTATATGGATACGGCATATAGATTATATAAATATGACCAAAAAATATTTTATATTGATATGGCAAATAAAGAAATTACTTGAATATGGAAATAAAAGAAGTTATATTGATATGGAAGAAAATAATGAGTCATATAGATATGTTGGCATCAGTACGAAATATGCCCAATTTACATACACCGGGGCCGCAGTACGAAAAATACCCAATATTTAGACGTCGTGGCCAAAAACATATATAGGGAGGCAGTGCTCGCCGACCGGCCGTATTGTTCAAAATTTATGTTTTTCATATTATTTTGGCAATGCTATATATAAATGATATCGTATACATATAATTTAATTAAAGCGATATGGAAATACCATATTATATGTATAAAGAAAAAAAATGTATAATAAAATATACATTGACATACAAATATGGCTAGTTGTATGGATAATGTTATAGTATTCATTTATGCCCAATACATACACCGGGGCCGCAGTACGAAAAATACCCAATATTTAGACGTCGTGGCCAAAAACATATATAGGGAGGCAGTGCTCGCCGACCGGCCGTATTGTTCAAAATTTATGTTTATCATATTATTTTGGCAATGCTATATATAAATGATATCTTATACATATAATTCAATTATAGCGATATGGAAATACCATATTATATGTATAAAGAAAAAAAATGTATAATAAAATATACATTGACATACAAATATGGCTAGTTGTATGGATATGCCGTATTCATTATATGGATACGGCATATAGATTATATAAATATGACCAAAAAATATTTTATATTGATATGGCAAATAAAGAAATTACTTGAATATGGAAATAAAAGAAGTTATATTGATATGGAAGAAAATAATGAGTCATATAGATATGTTGGCATCAGTACGAAATATGCCCAATTTACATACACCGGGGCCGCAGTACGAAAAATACCCAATATTTAGACGTCGTGGCCAAAAACATATATAGGGAGGCAGTGCTCGCCGACCGGCCGTATTGTCCAAAATTTATGGTTTTCATATTATTTTGGCAATGCTATATATAAATGATATCTTATACATATAATTCAATTATAGTGATATGGAAATACCATATTATATGTATAAAGAAAAAAATGTATAATAAAATATACATTGACATACAAATATGGCTAGTTGTATGGATATGCCGTATTCATTATATGGATACGGCATATAGATTATATAAATATGACCAAAAAATATTTTATATTGATATGGCAAATAAAGAAATTACTTGAATATGGAAATAAAAGAAGTTATATTGATATGGAAGAAAATAATGAGTCATATAGATATGTTGGCATCAGTACGAAATATGCCCAATTTACATACACCGGAGCCGCAGTACGAAAAATACCCAATATTTAGACGTCGTGGCCAAAAACATATATAGGGAGGCAGTGCTCGCCGACCGGCCGTATTGTTCAAAATTTATGGTTTTCATATTATTTTGGCAATGCTATATATAAATGATATCTTATACATATAATTCAATTATAGCGATATGGAAATACCATATTATATGTATAAAGAAAAAAAATGTATAATAAAATATACATTGACATACAAATATGGCTAGTTGTATGGATATGCCGTATTCATTATATGGATACGGCATATAGATTATATAAATATGACCAAAAAATATTTTATATTGATATGGCAAATAAAGAAATTACTTGAATATGGAAATAAAAGAAGTTATATTGATATGGAAGAAAATAATGAGTCATATAGATATGTTGGCATCAGTACGAAATATGCCCAATTTACATACACCGGAGCCGCAGTACGAAAAATACCCAATATTTAGACGTCGTGGCCAAAAACATATATAGGGAGGCAGTGCTCGCCGACCGGCCGTATTGTTCAAAATTTATGTTTATCATATTATTTTGGCAATGCTATATATAAATGATATCTTATACATATAATTCAATTATAGCGATATGGAAATACCATATTATATGTATAAAGAAAAAAAATGTATAATAAAATATACATTGACATACAAATATGGCTAGTTGTATGGATATGCCGTATTCATTATATGGATACGGCATATAGATTATATAAATATGACCAAAAAATATTTTATATTGATATGGCAAATAAAGAAATTACTTGAATATGGAAATAAAAGAAGTTATATTGATATGGAAGAAAATAATGAGTCATATAGATATGTTGGCATCAGTACGAAATATGCCCAATTTACATACACCGGGGCCGCAGTACGAAAAATACCCAATATTTAGACGTCGTGGCCAAAAACATATATAGGGAGGCAGTGCTCGCCGACCGGCCGTATTGTTCAAAATTTATGTTTATCATATTATTTTGGCAATGCTATATATAAATGATATCTTATACATATAATTCAATTATAGCGATATGGAAATACCATATTATATGTATAAAGAAAAAAAATGTATAATAAAATATACATTGACATACAAATATGGCTAGTTGTATGGATATGCCGTATTCATTATATGGATACGGCATATAGATTATATAAATATGACCAAAAAATATTTTATATTGATATGGCAAATAAAGAAATTACTTGAATATGGAAATAAAAGAAGTTATATTGATATGGAAGAAAATAATGAGTCATATAGATATGTTGGCATCAGTACGAAATATGCCCAATTTACATACACCGGAGCCGCAGTACGAAAAATACCCAATATTTAGACGTCGTGGCCAAAAACATATATAGGGAGGCAGTGCTCGCCGACCGGCCGTATTGTTCAAAATTTATGTTTATCATATTATTTTGGCAATGCTATATATAAATGATATCTTATACATATAATTCAATTATAGCGATATGGAAATACCATATTATATGTATAAAGAAAAAAAATGTATAATAAAATATACATTGACATACAAATATGGCTAGTTGTATGGATATGCCGTATTCATTATATGGATACGGCATATAGATTATATAAATATGACCAAAAAATATTTTATATTGATATGGCAAATAAAGAAATTACTTGAATATGGAAATAAAAGAAGTTATATTGATATGGAAGAAAATAATGAGTCATATAGATATGTTGGCATCAGTACGAAATATGCCCAATTTACATACACCGGGGCCGCAGTACGAAAAATACCCAATATTTAGACGTCGTGGCCAAAAACATATATAGGGAGGCAGTGCTCGCCGACCGGCCGTATTGTTCAAAATTTATGTTTATCATATTATTTTGGCAATGCTATATATAAATGATATCTTATACATATAATTCAATTATAGCGATATGGAAATACCATATTATATGTATAAAGAAAAAAAATGTATAATAAAATATACATTGACATACAAATATGGCTAGTTGTATGGATATGCCGTATTCATTATATGGATACGGCATATAGATTATATAAATATGACCAAAAAATATTTTATATTGATATGGCAAATAAAGAAATTACTTGAATATGGAAATAAAAGAAGTTATATTGATATGGAAGAAAATAATGAGTCATATAGATATGTTGGCATCAGTACGAAATATGCCCAATTTACATACACCGGGGCCGCAGTACGAAAAATACCCAATATTTAGACGTCGTGGCCAAAAACATATATAGGGAGGCAGTGCTCGCCGACCGGCCGTATTGTTCAAAATTTATGTTTATCATATTATTTTGGCAATGCTATATATAAATGATATCTTATACATATAATTCAATTATAGCGATATGGAAATACCATATTATATGTATAAAGAAAAAAAATGTATAATAAAATATACATTGACATACAAATATGGCTAGTTGTATGGATATGCCGTATTCATTATATGGATACGGCATATAGATTATATAAATATGACCAAAAAATATTTTATATTGATATGGCAAATAAAGAAATTACTTGAATATGGAAATAAAAGAAGTTATATTGATATGGAAGAAAATAATGAGTCATATAGATATGTTGGCATCAGTACGAAATATGCCCAATTTACATACACCGGAGCCGCAGTACGAAAAATACCCAATATTTAGACGTCGTGGCCAAAAACATATATAGGGAGGCAGTGCTCGCCGACCGGCCGTATTGTTCAAAATTTATGTTTATCATATTATTTTGGCAATGCTATATATAAATGATATCTTATACATATAATTCAATTATAGCGATATGGAAATACCATATTATATGTATAAAGAAAAAAAATGTATAATAAAATATACATTGACATACAAATATGGCTAGTTGTATGGATATGCCGTATTCATTATATGGATACGGCATATAGATTATATAAATATGACCAAAAAATATTTTATATTGATATGGCAAATAAAGAAATTACTTGAATATGGAAATAAAAGAAGTTATATTGATATGGAAGAAAATAATGAGTCATATAGATATGTTGGCATCAGTACGAAATATGCCCAATTTACATACACCGGGGCCGCAGTACGAAAAATACCCAATATTTAGACGTCGTGGCCAAAAACATATATAGGGAGGCAGTGCTCGCCGACCGGCCGTATTGTTCAAAATTTATGTTTATCATATTATTTTGGCAATGCTATATATAAATGATATCTTATACATATAATTCAATTATAGCGATATGGAAATACCATATTATATGTATAAAGAAAAAAAATGTATAATAAAATATACATTGACATACAAATATGGCTAGTTGTATGGATATGCCGTATTCATTATATGGATACGGCATATAGATTATATAAATATGACCAAAAAATATTTTATATTGATATGGCAAATAAAGAAATTACTTGAATATGGAAATAAAAGAAGTTATATTGATATGGAAGAAAATAATGAGTCATATAGATATGTTGGCATCAGTACGAAATATGCCCAATTTACATACACCGGGGCCGCAGTACGAAAAATACCCAATATTTAGACGTCGTGGCCAAAAACATATATAGGGAGGCAGTGCTCGCC
>NW_027221759.1:0-29000 GCF_030179915.1 Drosophila takahashii
AAGTGTGAGTTCGAGAACTCCCCCCCACAAAAACAATGAGATTGTTTATTTAATCAAGTTTTCAAAAAAGTTACATGTCAAGAAGAAATGTGGAAAGTAGTTCAGTTTAAGAAAAGTATTCGAGTTGAGTGAATCTTATAAAATCGTCGTGTGAACCCTCCGGAAATTTCAAGTTGAAGAAAACTCGTGTTAATTTTTGTTTCAAGTGGATTCGAAATCTCTGTAAACATATTTTCATTATAAAAATAAAAACATTTTACAGTTTAAGTAAAGTTGTGCTATCTTGTGAAATACTCAAATTTGAGTTTTGTGGACAAACTAAAAAAAGAAAATAAAATACTTTACAGTTAAAGTAAAGTATAATAAAGTAAAAATAAGAAGAAGAAGTGATATTTCAAAACAATATTTAAAAACAACAAAAACAAAAACAAATCAAAAATGGATAAGTATTGTGATAAGTGCAATATTACCCTGTCGGCTAACATTTCGTGGAGTCATCATCTGCGAATGGAGCAGCATAAAAGAAATGTAATAGAGCCAGTGGATTCAAAAATTAAAAAAATCAGATCTGGATTCCGAGGAAGGATTATTCACTATCTATATGAAAATAGTAGTAATGATGTGATTTATCCAACACGATTTATGGAGGAAGCAGGAGAAGCTTTTCTCCCTCACTTGTATCCATTGTTAGAGAGTTATGGATCAATAAAAATTAACTTTGAACTTTTTGGGAAATATGTACTCTTGAAGGAAGAAGTGGAATGTGAAGAAATAAAGTCATTTCAAAGTAAAATGACAATAATCACTGCCAACTCCAATATAGAAACTGAATATAAGGAGCACATGGAGAAAATTTTGGTGAGGATGGAGGAATTCCAAGAAAGGGGTAGTGGATGGACATTGATTCATCTCATTCGATTGGAAATGAATATCAATCAATATTCACCTTTAAGAGGATCATCCTATATTAAACTACCCTCTTGGTTAGAAAATAAAAATGCAATCATAAATGTTAAAAACATGAATGATGAATATTGTTTTAAGTGGACCTTAATCGCTGCATTAAGCAACCTTAATAAAAATGCAGGCAGGTGCACGAGTTATAAAGTGAATATATATGATGATCTCATTCAAGTCAATGGGCTCACATTAAATTTCAGTGGATTGGAATTTCCACTTAAACCGTCAGATATCAAAAAATTTATAGAGAAAAATAAAGAAATAAATATAACACTTTTTGGATTCGATGATGGAGCTATTTTTGGACCTATATACTATTACCCAGAAGTGAGGAAAAATTCTATAAATATGCTGCTAGTGGAGGAAGGATGTAAAGCACATTATACTTGGATAAAAAACCTATCAAAGTAAGTAGTTTTATAATATCATAATTATTATTATTATTATGTATCATTATTTTTTGATTTGTTTTTGTTTTACATTTTGTAATATTTATATGTTTTCATATTTAAAAAAATTATTTTTTTTTTTTTATATCTTTATTTTAGTTTGGTTTCCTCTCAAGTTTCGAGAGATAAAGGAACGAAATGGTTCTGCCAAATTTGCTTAAATTATTCATTGAGTGAAGATGCTGCCAACCGACACTCAGAAGTCTGTGGTAAAAAGGTATCGCGTCTACCAAACCCGAGGGATGCAATTTTAAAATATAAGAATATTCAAAAGGAAGTGATGATACCATTCACAGTATACGCTGATTTTGAATGCATCCTTCAACCTATTAATAAAATTGAAACATTAAATTTAAATATAGTAAATATTCATAAGCCTATTTCATATGCATACTATATAAAATGTGCACATGATAATAGTTTAGATAAGTTTGTTTTAGAAACTAAATTAAACTCAGGAATGAATTTCCTCCTATCTCTTATAGAAAATTTAACACTTATATTTGAGAATCATATTTCTAAAAATGTACCTATACTTATATCTGATGTTGAAGAAGAAGATTTTAAAAAATCAATTAATTGTCATATATGCAACACTCCTCTTTTATTAGATAGAGTTAGGGATCACTGTCACTTCACAGGAAAATTTAGGGGTGCAGCACATAATGCGTGCAATTTAAAATATAAAGTCCCAAAATTTATTCCTGTTTTCTTCCACAATTTCACCAGGTATGATTGTCATCTATTTATAAAAGATTTGGCTCTCATACCTGGTGAAATAAAGGTAATTCCATTAAATAAGGAACAATATATTTCAATATCAAAAATTATAACTATTAGTAATGGTGAAAACTTTGAAATCCGTTTTCTAGATTCGTTTCGTTTTATGCCTTCTGCATTAGATACATTAGCTTCAAACCTGGATAGTGAACAAATGTATATTACAAAATCATTTTTCCCAAATGAAAATCAGTTTAACCTTATGCGAAGAAAGGGTGTATTTCCTTATGAATATTTAGATTCAGTTGAGAAATTAAAAGAAAGTATATTACCTCCTAAAGAAGCTTTCTATAGTTCCTTAACTGAAAATGAATGTTCAAACGAAAATTACACTCACGCACAAGAGGTATGGAATGAGTTTTCATGTGAGAACTTAAAAGATTATTTAGAGTTATATTTGAAAACAGATGTTTTATTAATGGCTGATGTCTTTGAAAACTTCCGAAGACTTTGCATTAAAATTTATTCACTTGATCCAGCACATTTTTTCACAACACCAGGTTTATCATGGGAAGCTATGTTGAAATGTACTAAAATTGAATTAGATTTATTAACTGATATAGATCAATATAAATTTATTCAAAGTGGTATTCGAGGTGGTTTAGTACAATGTACATGTAGATATGCTAAAGCAAATAATAAATATGTTGATAATTTTGATAGTACTCAAAAATCATCATATTTAGTTTATTTGGATGCAAATAATTTATATGGTTGGGCTATGTCACAATCTTTACCATATGGAGGTTTTGAATGGCTTTCAAGGGAATCACTTGATAGTATTAATATTTCAGAGATTGGAGATGATAGTGAATATGGATACATTTTTGAGGTGGATTTAAAATATCCTTATAAATTACATAACAAACACAATGATCTTCCATTTTGTTGCAATAATCAATTACCAACAAACAGAGATAAAATTAAAAAATTAATTGCTGATTTAAGGGATAAAGAAAAATATATTATTCATTATAAAAATCTTCAACAGTGTATAGAAAATGGTTTAATTCTAAAAAAAATCCATAGAGGTCTCCGTTTCTTGCAGAAGCCTTGGTTAAAAGCATACATTGACTTGAATACATTTCATAGAACTAATGCAAAAAATGCATTTGAAAAAGATTTTTTTAAACTTTTAAATAATGCTGTCTATGGAAAAACCATGGAAAATGTTGATAAAAGAGTGGATGTAAAGTTAATTACAGAATGGGAAAGTGCTTCACCATTAGACTCTGCTGGACCTAAAAGACATTGTGCTAGATCTCTTATTTCAAAGTCCAACTTCCATAGCGTAAAACAGTTTTCAGAAAACTTCTTTGCTTTTCAAATGAAAAGGTTAAATGTGTTATACAATAAACCTGTATATTTGGGTTTTGTTGTATTAGATTTATCAAAATGGAAAATGTATGATTTTCATTATAATTATATAAAACCCAAATACAATGAAAATGTGCAATTAAATTATATGGATACAGATTCTTTTATATACACAATTAATACTGATGATTTTTATAAAGATATTCAAAATGATATTGAGATGAAGTTTGATACATCAGATTATTCTGATGAATTATTAAATCTCTATAATTTTCCTAAAGCTAATAAAAAGAGGTTGGGATTTTTTAAAGATGAACTCAATGGAAGACCGATGACTGAATTTGTTGGTTTAAGATCGAAAATGTATGCCTTTAGGTCATCTAATATTAATGACATCTCTGAAAAAACAGTGAAAAAATCAAAGGGGGTTAAAAGAAGTGCTATTGATCAATTAACTTTTAATAGTTTTAAAAAATGTTTGTTTTCAGAAGAGGAAGTGGTCGGATCTATGTCAATGATTAGATCTAAAAATCATCTTTTATCAACAGTTAAATGTAAAAAAGTTGTTCTCAGTCACAAAGATACAAAGCTCGTTATACAAAACGATAAAATTAATACATTACAATATGGACATTATAAAATAGAATAAAAAAAATTAGAAAATAAACTAGAGGAAATAAATTAAAATATTTATGATTTCGAGCAAAGAATAAAAGAAATAGAGAATTGTTCTAATAGAAATAATAAACATGACATTGTAATAGAATATTTAAAGAAATATATTTATGATTGTACATTTGAAATGTTTTATAGAGAATTAGAAATTAATTTACTGGATTGTGTATTAGAATAAATGTAATCTATAATAAAAATAAATGAAATCTATAATAATAATAATAATCTACCAACATCACTTTTTATTTAAAGGTTAATTAAAGGTAATGTATAAACCATATATTACAAATCAAAACAGCATTATAAAATTTTTATTTTTAAAAGAATAAACATCGCTTTTTATTTAAAGGTTAATTAAAGGTAATGTATAAACCAAATATTACAAATCAAAACAGCATTATAAAATTTTTATTTTTAAAAGAATAAACATGGCTTTATTAAGAGGTTAATGTTAAAATTTCTCAGAACAATATTATAAAATATTTTTTTTTTGTTTTTTTTTTTTAAATTTAAAGAACAAACATAGCTTATTAGAGGTTAATGTTAAAATTTCCAAAAACAATATTATAAATTTTTTATTTTAAAGAACAATTAAAATGTTTTCTTCGAATTACATTCAATTTGCTTACTTTCTTCTATATTTAGTGGTATAGTTTGTACATAACTATTTATACCACCCTCTAATATATAGATTTTATTATCATCATTACTTAAAGGAATTGATTTTATATATTCATCATTATCCTTATCTAAATT
This sequence comes from Drosophila takahashii, assembly GCF_030179915.1. Taxonomy (NCBI): domain Eukaryota; kingdom Metazoa; phylum Arthropoda; class Insecta; order Diptera; family Drosophilidae; genus Drosophila; species Drosophila takahashii. Next base: position 4,938 of record NW_027221759.1, read on the forward strand.
TAAAGGAATAGTTTGTATGTAGTTACTTATTCCACCTTCGACAAGAATAGATTCCTCCTCACTAGGTGATCTTGTAATACATGGCTCTGGATTATCCTCATCGAAAATATTCACATCATGGTCATCATCATCATCATCATCGTCATCTTCATCATATGAACCCAGAGCGTCGTCTTTAACCTCTTTTTTGTTAAAGTTTTGAAATTCTGAAAATATAAATATTATTAGTATAAATATTATTTTATATATGTATATTTATTAATCAACTCACCTTTTAGTACTCCACTCGAAATAGTATTATTAACCTCTTTTTTGTTAAAGTTTTGAAATTCTGAAAATATAAATATTATTAGTATAAATATTATTTTATATATGTATATTTATTAATCAACTCACCTTTTAGTACTCCACTCGAAATAGTATTATTAACCTCTTTTTTGTTAAAGTTTTGAAATTCTGAAAATATAAATATTATAAGTATAAATATTATTTTATATATGTATATTTATTATTCAACTCACCTTTTTGTACTCCACTCGAAATAGTATTAGCAACTTCTTTATTTAAATTCTGCAAAAACAAACATATTTCCCTACTCAATCAGATTATAGTATCACTATTAGTTATTTTGAAGTCATTAATGTCATTAATTAGAATTGTATCTGTACTAATCTCACTTTCTTTTTTATTTAAATACTCAGTTAGCATTTGAGATTCTATATTTCTCTTTCTCAAATATATTGCATTAATTTTTTCTGCTGTTTCAATACCTATTTCATTTATTTGTGGGTCATCTCCAAGATATCCTGGTTCTACATCTCCAATCTCTTCCCTTTTACTCTCTTGCATAGAAATAATATCAGCATCTTTCGAAATTCTTTCATATACTTTCCTATCTTTCTGTCTCTCTGCATGTATTAGTGCATGTGTTAGAACTTCAGCAAATTCAAAGCAATTTATTCTTAATGTTGCTAGGGGAGGACTAATATTTCGTTTAGATTTTCGTTGCTGGTGGTGGTGGTGGTGGTGGTGGTGGGGAGTAGTTATATGTTTTGAATTCCTACGTTTAGATTTATTTACACTACGTTTAAAATTCAATCTTCTATATATATTATTGTAGTGACATTTAACACCTACCGTAGCACTTTTATATTTTACGGTGAAGAATCTATTTAACCCCCTTCTTCCTAAATCCAGATGCCCCCCTATTTTCCTTTCATTCTCAATTAATTGCTTTTTAAAATTCTCTATTATTCCTCTCTTTGTAAATTCTATTTCAGTGTTATGCATGTTTACAGTGTTTTTTAATTTATGTGTGATATTTCTTTTTATTGGAACTCGTCCTATACTTTCGAATTCTGACTCACTATCATTGATACCAATCCCTATTTCTTGAGTTGTGTTAGTTATTTTAGGTGCTTCACTTACGTTTTGAAATTCTGACTCACTATCATCGATACCAATACCAATTCCTTGTGATTTTTCAGCTCCTACGCTTTTATTTTCTATTTTCTCAAAATTTGTATCTTTAGTAATATCAAAATGATTGAGTGAGTTTGTTGTTGTTGTTGCAGATGTTGTTGTAGTTGCAGATGTAGTTGTAGTTGCAGATGTGGTTGTTGTTGTAGATGTTGGGGTACTTGATTCTTCTTCTTCCTCCTCCTCCTCCTCCTCCTCCTCCTTATTACTTATCAAAGTAGGTGGGTTTGATGTTGATGTTGATGTTGTAGGTGTAATTGTTGTTGTTGTTTTTATTTTTTCTTCAAGCACAGTTGTATTAATACTATTATTAGCATTAATTATTTTCATGTCCACTTCACTTTTTAAATTTTTTTCACTGTCATTAGTACTATTGTTCATAAGATCTATAAAAATATGGCTATCTTCCAAGATCTCGAATTTTAAGTCAATTTTTATGATTTTATTTAATTTCGGCATATTTATAAATACTCCAATTGAGTTATTTGAGATAGAGGGTTTCTCAATGATTAACATTTCACTAGGCACCGGCAACATTTTCACAACCGGATTCATTAATGATATTAAAAAAAATATTATCAAGAACGACATTTTAAGTTTTTTGATAAATGCACACGCAAACGAATAAACGATCCGAAATTGACTTGCGCAAACGAGTAAACGATCCGAAATTGATTTGCGGGAACGAATAGACGGAAACTGAAAACTTTTTAAAATGCTTCCCCCCTTTATAACATCTAGATTTGTATATGTATATACATAAATATATACATGAGTCTATTTCACGCATTGACGTCAATGCGTACATTTTAATTGATTGTATGCCTCAAGTTGTTGTTTTTGTGAATCCAACTATCAGCTAATTTTGGAAAAGTCTAGACAGTGCGTAACTATACAATCATTTTTTTTTTATTTGTTTTAGATTCTTTAGAGTTTAAGTTCCATACAAAATTCTTATCTGCACACACACACACGCTCTCTTAACCTACTCAACTCACAAGCACATAATCAATTCCATTCGAATTCTTATCTGTACACGCACGTTCTCTTAACCTACTCAACTCACAAACACATAATCAATTCCATTCGAATTCTTATCTTTACATGTCTCTTCACACTTTATAAATAGGAATTGTGTGTGTGTGTGTGTGTGTGTGTGTGTGAAGAAACATAATTTGATTTGAGTCATTGACGTCAATGTGTGAAATGCCTAACCAACGCACAAGCACATAATCAATTCCATTCGAATTCTTATCTTCACATGTTTCTTCACACTTTATAAATAGGAATTGTGCGTGTGAAGAAACATAATTTGATTTGAGGCATTGACGTCAATCTGTGGAATTTAATTTTTCTTCGCATTTTCTTGATTTTATAGAATTTCTTTTTTGTGAATCCAACTATCTTCCGATTTTGAAAAGCCTAGCCAACGCACAAGCACATAATCACCTTTTTGTTTCAGAATCTTTTCAACAAGATAAGTATTAGGGAATTTTGTTTTTTTAATTTCTTGTTTATAGAAGCCCCCTTGAATTGGATCACCCTTCAAGTCTTCAAGTAAATATGTGGTGGGTGATGTATTTTGTACTTTCCGAATTCGAAAAATTTCCGTTGTCCAGTTTGGAGTATAACCTTTTTCAAAGACATGCTTATATTTACTTATTCGTACATGATCCCCCTCTTTAAACTCTCCATTTATGAATATTTTTAGATGATTGTATGATCTCATCAAAATCTGTTTTTCATTTTTAGCATTAACATCAATGGGTTTCATTTTAATTGTTCTATGCTTCCTATTGTTATAATTATTAATCAATTCTTTGTATATTTCAAGCCATGTATATTTTCCATTAAAACTGAACTCACGCCACATAAGTTCTTTTATTGTTCTATTAAAACGTTCCACAATAGATGCTTTAAGAGTACTAAATGTTGAGTAATGATTAATTTCATATCGTTTCATTAATTCTCTAAATTGTTTATTATAGAATTCATTTCCATTATCTGTTTGTAAATTCTTTGGTACTCCACGACCAGATTTTATTATTTTTTCCATTGCTCTTGTAACTTCTTCTGCATTTTTTGATTTTATTGCTTCACCCCATCCATATTTAGAAAAGGTATCTATTACTGTTAATAGATACCTAAAGCCTTTATTCGATGATGCATATGCCCCCATTTCAACTAAATCAGCCTGCCATAAATCATTAATACCCTTTACTATAACTCTACGTCTTGGAAAATTCTTGAATGATGGTCGATGTAACTCATTTACAATATCTCGTTTACTCATGACTTTATTTGATTTGGTACAAATGGTTTCTTCTCTAAAGATTCAGTTTCACTTTTTAAAACTGCAGTCGGTGCAATGATATAATTGAAAATGTTACTTTCTATTTCATTTATATCCTCTACTATCTTATTAATAGTTTTCAAAAGATAGTCAAATTTTTTAGAAATTTCACTCACTTTTCCCTCAATATTATTGATTCGAGGTCTTAATCTAAAGATTTCTTGTTTTTGTGGTTGTTTAGAAATTTCACTAGATGTATTCTGTACTAGTTTACTTATTTCATCATCTACATAAAATTTTGTTGCAATATCATTTTCATGAATGGGGGGTAGGGAATTTTTAAATCGTTTCCTCTGAATATTTAAATGTCCATCATAATCATTGAGTATACTTTGAAATTTTTCTACACCTTTTGTTATATCTCTTGAGTACTCTTTCTCATTTAAAAAACAACCAAACTTATCAACTGACATTTTAATTATAAAATAAAAAATGAAAGAACGGTATATTTATGTATGATCCACATTAATTGTTAAGACCTCTTCTTCTTCGTTTTTACGATGTGAAAATGGACTACCTCGAAGTATCGTTCCATCTATTTGTATCTGATCAGAACGAGTGATTGGTGCGGGTTTTTTCCGTAAATTTTGATTTATGAAATTGTTAAGATTTTCCAATTTATCAAGAAGCTCTTTTAATCTATTATGTATATTCTCCATTTGAGTTACCATTTTTATTACTTTACTTTCCAACTCTGATACTCTTTTATTTCCTTGATGAAATGATTTAGTTATAGTTTCGATTTGTTGTGATTTCGCTTCGTTAATTTTCTCATCTACATAAAATTTAATAGCCAAATCATTACCATTTATTGGTTTTGAAGAGTTTTTAATTCTTTTTTTCTGAACATTTATGTGACCATCAGTATCTAGATTTAAACCTGTAAGACTCTCAACTTCCCTTTTGAAAAGTGAGGAAAAATCTCTATCATTTGAAAAGTGACCAAACTTGTCAATAGACATTTTACTATTAAACCAAATGAGAAAATGTTTTCCCTTTTATTAATATATTATTTTTGCTTCACGCAATTCTTCTATTATTGAAAGAATTTCATTAGTATGGTTATTATTACCAGCAGCTCTTGATGCCATTAAGAGTTGTAATCTTTCAACAAGTTCATTCACATTATCCCAATATACATAATTTGGTGGTAATTTTTGTAGTCTCATATACCCAGAACCAGTATATTCTTTATTTACTGAAGACGACGATATTAATGGTTTAATAACACTATGCAGCATCAAAAATTAACCTCGATGAATGCTATATTTTTGGATTCGTTACGAATTCCCAAGTTAAACTGCGTTTTCCAAAGAGTTCCCCGACGCAAGGATTTTTAGCAAAAGGACGTCAAAGTTCGAAAAATGCTGAAATTGACCAACTTTGCGGAGCTCTCAGAGGCAAATGGATGCATGGCTTGGTTCGAAGTTAAAGTTTTTTAAAAGATACACCCTTTATCTTTCAAACCCCATACATAAAATAATTTTAGGATTTTTTTTAAGGCAGAAATAAATTCCAAAAAACATAGTCAAAAAACTGAAAAACATAAAGCTGCGGTCAAAATAGTAGCAGTGTTGCCGCCTTGTGTTTTTAAAAGTTTGATGTTGTAATTTTTTCTTATCCAATTAGTCTAATAGTAAAATTATAATCAATACAATATTACCAGGAAAAGATCAATTACAACAACAAACTTTTAAATACACAGGGCGGCATCACTACTACCATTTTGACCGCTGCTGTATACTTTTATGTTTTTTGACTATGTTTTCTAGAATTTGTTTCTGCCTTAAAAAAAATCTTAAAAATTTTTTAAGTATGGGGTTTGAAAGATAAAGGGTGTATCTTTTAAAAAACTTTAACATCGAATCAAACCATGCATCCATTTGCCTCTGAGAGCTCCGCAAAGTTGGTCAATTTCAGCATTTTTCGAACTTTGACGTCCTTTTGCTGAGAATCCTTGCGTCGGGGAACTTTTTTGAAAACGCAGTTTAACTTGGGAATTCGTAACGAATCCAAAAATATAGCATCCATCGAGGTAAATTTAAAAAGCACTAAAAATGCTGCACAGTGTAATTGAAGAATATTTTTTAGAACGATTTCCTTTTATTTGACCATCTGGTTGGTAGTTTCTTTTGTGAGCACTTGTTTCAATTAAAATGTTTCTATATGAATTTAAATCATTCTTAGTATAATCCTTAGGATTGTTATGAAAAATTAAAGAGTATAAACCAGGTGATAGAGTCCATAATTTTCCGCTTCCTAATTCCATTTCATTTTTTTTAATTTTAAGTGTACTATTACCCAACATTAAAATATTATTTTCTTCTCTTGGTCCATAACTATTATCTAAAATCTTTTCTTGTTTTAACTGATTAATATTGATATTATACTTCACCTCGGTTTCTTCATATACACTTTCATTTAAATCATCTATATGAGAGTGTTGTGAAACATCAGATTCGTCTATAAGAGATTCATGAGAAATGTCAGTTTCATCTATATGAGACTGCTGTGAAACATCAGATTCATCTATATGAGAGTGTTCTGAGTAAGCATCAACATAAGCATCACTCTCACTATCACTTTCAATTACTCTCTCCTCTACCCTTTTATTAGTTTTAGGTACGTTAATTTTCTCTTTCTTGAATTTGGTCTTAACATTGTGTGTATCATTAATATACTTTTTTTTCTTATTTAATTTTTTATTTTCACTTAGTAATTCATTTAAAGGTTCTGTAATAGGTTTAAAAGTTTCCTCCAAATTTGATACGTTCTCATTTTTTATTTGCTTCAATTCATCAAATTTTCTTTTTAATGAATTCCTACTTTTTGTCAACTGTTCTAAAAGATTTCGCTTCATTGTTGTAGTTTTCTCTGATACTCATGTAGTACTGGGGAGAAATGTAGTATAATATAAATATTTATAACAAAGTGTTTTGAGTTTAATGAAATTTTATTTTTATTTGATAAAACAAGTACATTAATAATATTAAAATTTAATACATTTTAAGCTTTATTTAATTCTAAATAGAGGTTGTTATCATTCCTTTTAATAATACAAAACATATTATCTTTTATATATTCAATGGTTGAATCATCTAAAGTCGAGTATCGTTCCGGTAAGTACAGCATATACTCTTCAAGTTCAAGAGTGAGGGCCATTCCAAAGCTGGTTTTTTTGCGTTGAGCTCGTCGAATAGGGTAGCACACATCCGATTCCATCTTTGTCTTTGTTAAGAGAGGCTTTGGTAGGTTAGCATTAAAATCCTTGAGTACCTTCATCATTTCTGGGTTGACCATTTGTAGTTGTTTCTTCATCTAGTTGTTTCTTCTTGTTATTGTTATTGTTTTTGTTGTTTGTAGTTGTTTGTAGTTGTTTGTAGTTGTTTGTAGTTGTTTTTATAGTTGTTTTTTATAGTTGTTTTTTCTTGTTATTATTGTTTTAACTGTTTTTCTTGTTTGCGAGATGATTTACGTTAAAACTTGCAACTTAAAACTTAGGTTGAGACAGTTTACAAGTGGTTTTTCAAATGCGACTTAAAATAACTTTTGATCGAGTTTTTATACCTTTTGGTAAACTAGCCCTCCTTTTTCTATCTCTTTCTTGATATAGAATTGACCAATCATAGCAGCGAATAGCATGTGAAATAGAGTGGGTTTCAAGAATCATAGAGAATCAAAGAGAAGTCACTGGACCATGAGAAGAAAGTTAGGGAGAGATAGAGAGTAAGAATTGGAGGGAGAGGTGTCCACAGTTGGTACTATTAAAGACCTGTTTTCTCTCATAATTATAGTTAATATTATTCCCCAAGTATTTCACAACTTCTTTTGGGGGCTGTAAATTTCCAAAACTATCAAAATAATGTATACTTTTTTTATTTTTGTTGTAAGCTACCCAATGTGTACCATTTGATGAACTATCATCTAGGTTTATAATTCCTGACTCTTCTCTCCAAGGAGATTTTGGTAGTGAGTCTCTCATAAACACACCTCGGAAATGTGGAATATACTTTTGACCAAAATTCAAAATTTCAAAATTTGAAAGCGGTTTTTTAGGTAGCTTAGTAATCAGTTTTTTGGATTTCCTCTAAATGGATTGAGATATAATCCATAACCTTTTCTATAAGGTTTTAGAAACATTCCTTCACCCACCTTAATACTTTCCATTTTTGTATTATGTCGTTTACTCTCTTCTAATAGTTTTTTTTTCAATATTTGCATTATTAATAGTTTTAACAATGGCTGCACTACCAGAGGCAAGACTACCTAATGCACTTAATGCAGTCAAAATGGGTACAATAGGTAAAAAACCACCAATTTTCGGTACATTAATGATGCGAGGAATCTTAATTTTTTTTTTATTTCTACCAATTGTTTTACTGACTGCTTTACGCGCAACCTTGATTGCACTCATTAGATCTAGTGGTTTTTGAGTTTTCAATGCCCGCATTCCTGTTTGGACAACATTTGAAAAACTCTTTACCTTTGATCTCCTTTTCTTACACTTTCTCTTTGTTTTCTTCTTCTTCACACCCATTCCGAATTTCTTTTTTGTTTTCATAATATTTGTAATCAAGTATGCTGCTGTTTTCTCTGCAATACTACTATCTTTTGCTCCAACACGTTCCCACGCTTTATTTATTAATATTGCATCAGCCTTATGTCGATCCGCTAGATCCTTATTTTGTGAATATGCAATATCATGTACTCTACAAGCTTCATCCAATTGATTTATCCCACGATCACCGCGCTCCAACCTTTGTTTAAGCTTTGTTCCAGGTCCACAAAAATTATACCCAGGAATATGTGCTTCAAATGGAAGTGTGTTAATTATTTTGTTGATAATACCACTACCTCGTTTCAAGTTTGAACTCTGACTGTAACAATTATAAAAACTTTTACCCATTTTATATAATGTTTAATCAAGGAGCATTTCTCATCGAATGAACTACATTACACATGTGAATATGCGTTTAATACGTCAAAAACAAGAAATCTATGTTAGAAATATCGAGGGTGGTGATCAATCATTTAAAAATTCAGTTCCACGACATAGTTCTTTATTACCCAATACAATAAGAGCATTGGTTGTCGGTCCGTCAAACTGTGGAAAAACAAATGTTATGCTCAGTCTTATTGAAAGTCCAAACGGACTTAAATTTGAGAATATATATGTATTCTCAAAGAGTTTATACCAACCAAAGTATGAGTATTTAGAGAAACTAATTAAACCGATAAAAGGTATGGGATATTATACATTCTCACAAAATGATGAAGTTTTACCACCCGCTAAGGCTAAAGAAAACTCTATTATGATTTTTGATGATGTTGCTTGTGAAAAACAAAACAACATTCGTTCATATTTTTGTATGGGACGTCATAAAAATATAGATTCTTTTTACCTATGTCAAACGTATACTCATATTCCAAAACATCTAATACGTGATAACGCTAATATGATTATAATGTTTAAACAAGATGATTTAAATATGCGACATATATATCGTGATCATGTAAATACTGATATGTCTTATGATTCATTTATGAAAATTTGTCAAAAGTGCTGGAGTGATAAATACGGATTCCTCATAATAAGTAAAGATAACGATATGGAAAAAGGAAGATATAGGAAGGGTTTTAATGAATTTATAATTATTTGAGAATATAAGTTTCGTTCTGTAGGCTATATTTTCACAGTTCATTATTAGATTCCAAAATGAGTAGATCATTCACTCTTACACTAAATGGTAATGAACCCATTACAAACATTACTTATTTCCCACCCATAGAACTGACGAATGGTGACTATGAGTGTGCACTCATTGACTTTCATATGTACAACTCTATACCCAATGTTGATATAAATAATAATCTATTTCATATTGGTGATAAAGTTATTGAACTCCCCATAGGATCATATGAACTCAATGATATTTATGATTTTCTAAAAAATAAACTAAATGATTATGATCTTGAGAAAACATTTCAAATGGAAAGTAATAATAACACACTTCAAGTTCATATTACAACTACCAAGGAACCTATTTATTTTAATAAAAACAACTCCATTGGACAATTGCTTGGTTTCAATAAAAAAATAATCTACCCCGACCTGAAAAAAACATATATATCGGATCAACCTGTTAACATTTTAAAAATAAACACAATACGCTTAGTATGTAATATTGTGAGCGGATCATATATTGATAGTAGACAAGATCATTCATTATACGAATTCGGAATTAATGTTCCACCGGGCTATAAAATGAATATCACACCACACAATCTTATTTACTTACCAGTCAACACTAGAGAAATAAGTACACTCTCTATACACATAACTGATCAGAACGGCGAACTTATTAATTTACGTGGTGAAAACTATACAATTCGTTTACATTTAAGACTAATACAATGATTATATATAATAAAAGAGATGATACTTACCATCATCAGCACACTTTCAAACATAAAGTTATAGGAAGAGGATCGAAAGTAAAAAGACACACAATTACATTAAAAAACAAGTTAATTCTTAAATCACTGGGCTTCAAAGTACGAGTTTAACTAAAGTTATGGGTCTGAATGAAATATTGGGGGTACGAGAAAAACCTTTCTCTGATGATAGTATATCGAAGAAAGAATATCACAGTTATTCACCGTATCAACAATCATTTAAACCGAATGATGAGATAAGAATTACAATTCAAAATCAAGATTTATATGTACTCCCCCATGAGAGTCTTCTAAATTTTCAAGGAGATATTACTCTAATTAAGGAAGGGGGGGCGGTAGAAACTCAAAATGTTATTGGGAGGATGAGAAATAATTGCATGGCGTACTTTTTAGATGAAATACGCTATGAAATAAATGGTGTTGAGATAGATAGAACAAGGTTTAGTGGTATTACTTCTACAATAAAAAACTTTGTTTCTTTAAATCAATTTGAAAGCAAGAGACTTTACAATTCTGGATGGAGTGGAGGATCCGATTTCAATATAAGCCCCAACTTTAACTTTTCAATACCCCTTAAAAATCTACTTGGATTTGCTGAAGATTTCAAAAAAGTTTTATTAAATTGTAAACATGAACTAGTACTATTGATATCAAAAAATTTAAATGATGTACTTGAGGAAGATAAAAATGAGAATGGAGTAAGAGTCGGAAAATATCATCTCAATATGACTCATATTACATGGAAAATTCCTCATATAACACCCAGCGATTCAACGAAAATTAAAATGTATGATATTATAAAAAGTGGATCCAATCTACCAATTGCATTCCGTAGTTGGGATACATACATTAATCCTAAACTAAGTAATGGAATACATCATGTTTGGAACGTTAAATTATCGGCTAACCGCGAGCGACCACGATTTGCTTTAATTGCATTTAAAGATAATCACCATCTGATTACAAACAATTTAAGAAATCTAAAGGTCTACTTAAACTCTGAAACATATCCCTACGATGACTTGAATTTGGACTTTGAGAAAGAACGATTTGCCCACCTTTATGAAATGTATTGCAAGTTTCAAACTAGCTACTATAATCGAAGTGAATCTCCTTTACTATCACCTGCAGAGTTTAAATTAAAAGCTCCTATTATCGTAATAGACTTATCATATCAAAATGAAATGGTTAAATCGGGGCCCATTGATGTTAGGATTTCAATTGAACTTAGCAAGCCCGCTATCGAAAATGCTCAAGTATATTGCGTGCTGATACATGATCGTTTAGTTGAATATAACCCGTTGAATGGTCTAGTTCAGCGGATTGTCTAACAAACAATCAAGTAATCATGAGTGAAGATATTGTTGCAATTGATGTTCAAGGATTTCAAGGGAATAATAATAAATTTATTCTAAAAGAAATTGGAGTCGTATTCAAAAACGAAACAAACTTGAACTCTAATTTTCTCATACACTCTCCACATGATTTTATTGCATTGAATAAAAAATGTAGAAAAACAGCTACTTGGTTAACAAAAACATAAAAAACATCATAAAATTTATTGGAACGATGGAGTATACTTTTTCAAAGAAATACAAGTGTATTTAAGAGAAATAATTAGAAAAAAGGAAATAATTTGTAAAGGATATCAAAAAAGGTTATTCCTGCAAAAATTTTTAAAAATTGATGATGTAATTAACATTGATGAAATTGGATGTCCCTCTCTAAAAATAATGGATGGAAAACACTTCCCATATTGCTCATTACATGCTGTAGATGGTGTCTGCTCACTCAACAATGCTCATAAAATCTTAAACTTTTACACAAAAGAAAACTGCTAGCAACAACAACTTTTCATCATTCATTCTTTCATTCACAATTTGAGAGTCGAGAAAAGAAGTTTACGAAATGTCGGATTCTAATAAAAATCCAAATATACCGAATTATTCTTCCTTGATAAATAAAATTACTTTATTTATTAATACATTTGGAAATATGATTTCAAAAGAGGACTTGAAATTACTGTTGGAGTCAAGGGACATGTTAATGAGTATTGACGTGAAGGAGTTTATAAAAACAACATTTGGAGAACATTTTAATTTATGTAAATTTTCTAATGATAATATAGAAACGTGTGCTTGTTTTCATTTTGTAATTCAACAATATAAAGTTAGAAAATTAATTTCATCATATATTGAAATTCTAAAATAAAGATATAAAAAAAAAAAAAAATCTATTGTTTTGATTTTGTTTTTGAGGGTGGTCTATCTACAGCTGTTGTATTATTTAACAGCTGTTTTCTAAGTATAATACAATGATTTATATCCAGCAGACTTTAGTTTAAGATAAACATTCAACCTATTACGTTGAAAGCAAAAAAAAATGATTTCCTCAAAAATTGAAGAGTTCCTAAAAGAGTATGGGAGTGAGATCTTCAAGGAACATGTTTCGAGGTTGAAATCATTTCATACATTTTTTAAAGATGTTGAAGCCACCCCAGTAATTCATTCCAAGTATGGGGAACACCTATCATCCTGTGCATGGGCATATGATGATTGTAAAGTCGGACCTGACACCTGCAGGTGTATGCATATTGAAAAGAAAGAAGAAGATGTCTTAAAACTGATGGAACGATACATTAATTTGTTTAAAAAACTCAATGGAAACTAATATTACATGAATATGATTAAATAAATAAAAGCGCATTTGATTAAATAAACAATCTCATTGTTTTTGTGGGGGGGAGTTCTCGAACTCACACTTTTGTCCACAAAACCACTGAAGATAGGTTACACTAACAGATATCATCTACAATCCTAATTGAATTAACAAAATGGACACGCATAATAAAACACCCCTCTCTCACGCTCCTACACACAATTTTCAGGTAAAGATCACTCTAAGCAACCACAAATTCTAGGCATGACCCCTCTCTCACACTCCTACACACCAGAACCAATCACAAATTCTAGGCATGAAAAAACACACCTCTCTCACACTCCTACACACAAATTCTAGGCATGAGAAAACACACCTCTCTCACACTCCTACACACCAGAACCAATCACAAATTCTGACACCTGTGTGCATCTTAACGGTGACCCACACACTCCATTTCTTTTCTTTCCTCACACTCTTTCTAAGTGACCTTTTTTATGCTAACTAGGTCATTATGACACCTGTGTGCATCTTAACGGTCACGCACACACTCCACTTTTCCCCCTTTCTCACCATTTTTCTCACCTACACACTCCATTTTTCCCAACCTTTTTCCCACACTTTTATTGATTAATTAAGTTAATTAGGTCATTATAACACCTATGTGCTAATTAGGTCATTATAACACCTGTGCAACCATGCGTGACTAATTGGTGCTAATTGGTTTGACACGATCAATTAAAAGTGAGCCAGCACCCGTATTATCCTACTACTTGTTTTGGCCCATCTTTCAACTTTTTGCATTCGTGTGAAAAATTCGGTAGATAGCGAGCATTCTAACCAAGAAATAAATAAAACTTGCATGCACTAACGATTATAATTCCGATAATTCCATACAAATATACATATTTCGAATTATAAATACATAAGTGAATCGCTTTGGACCAAAATCAAATAAATATTTGTCGGCATCCTGGTTGTTCAAAGAATAAAATTCCCCCATTTCTCGTCGTAGTGAACATCAATTATAGCTTTGCAAAAATTAAGAGGGTAAAAGTTGGGAAGTGTGAAAATTTCTAATTCGAGAATTAAATTCCCGGCAAATTTTCGGCCGCGCATTTTCCTCAAATTTCCCTCGCTTTTCGCCATTTCCCGCGCTTTTAGGCGTCAGGTTTATATATTCGTTGCCCTTAGTTATCGGTCAGTGCATCATTCTCCGTTAGCATTGCGTTGAGCACCGCCACCCGTACACATACACACACACGCACAGACAGCGCAGCCCGTTCTTTCGAGTTCTCTTTCGTCGTTTTCGTTTTCGATCGCTGGAACGGTGCAAGCGTTGCCGTTGCCTAAACGCTTGTTCGTTTTTTGGTGTTTGAGCTTGGCGTGTGCTCCCCTACACGACGTGCGCACGGCATATTATAATTATTGAATTATTATAATAAATTAGGATTCCTTAAATTAATTCCTAAATTCATTTAAATAACTCCCCTACACTGCTTGCGTTCAGCTTATTCCTCTCGTTGGTTATTATTTTTAAATTTAATAAATTTAAAAACAAATTTTTGTAAACATTTACATAAATACAATTAAAAAAAAAAAAAAAAAAAATAAAAAAAATTAAATTAAACTATAAACTCTTCGATACCAAAAAAAAAAAAATGGTGCCAAAATCAGAAAGTAACAACAAGGACATCGAAGGGTTGAAAAACCAACGAGATGGATATATGAAGAGTATAGAGCGAACGCAAAAATATTTAAAGGAGGGTCGATACTCCTTAAATACGGTTGAGTTAGAATGTCGATTAGAAATCCTAAATACGCACATTGAAAATGCTTCGCTTATACAGAATAAAATTGAAGCGAAAGATGGAGATGATGAGTACCGCGAAGAGTTAGAAGAGACTGCGATTATAGCAAAATCGTTGCTAATTTCCCTAATCGCGGAAACAAAGCTTAAGAGCGTTGACAATTCCGCTCCGCCGGCAACGCGCACACCCCAATGCCGTTTGCCGAGCGTCGCTCTTCCAACCTTTAGCGGAAAACATTCCGAATTTAAAAATTTTATAAGCCTTTTCGAAACTTTTGTTGACAAAGATGACACGCTGCACGATATCGAAAAATTTAACCATCTAATATCGTGTTTGGCTGGAGACGCGCTAGGAACAGTCAGGGCATTCCAAGTTACAGCGAATAATTACCCAAAAGCCCTGGCTAGCCTAAGGCGGGTGTACGATAATGATTGTTTAATTTTTTTTGACAATATATCGACACTGTTTAATCTGCCAAAGATTTCCCAGCCATCAGCTACAGCCTTGAGAAACCTGATCGACACAGTCACAGCGCTATACGATTCTCTTTTGTCCATTGGGGATGACAAACGTATTACGAATGCCATCCTCATCCATCTAGTAATGGGCAAAGTCGATGCAGGAACTAAAAGAAAATGGGAAGAATCGCTAGATTATACTTCGCTTCCTCTTTGGAGCGAGTGTGAGTCGGCCCTGAACAAGCGCTATCAGCATATGGTTGCCGAAGAAGCGTGTAAGCCAAAAATTGTTCAGCAGAGCCAGGCTTATCCTAAGAAGAATGGAAATAGGAGTTTTTCGTTTGTTGCTGCCATAGACGACCCCGAAGTATGTGTGTTTTGCAACTCAGCAGAACATCAAGTAGGAAGTTGCACTGCTTTTGCTGCCCTAACAGTTCAGCAAAGATTCGATTTTGCAAAAAAGGCTCCTTTATGCATTAACTGCCTCCGAAAGGGCCACACGGTAAAAAGGTGCAAATCGAAAAGATGCAGGGTGTGTAAGTCCTCACACCACACATTGCTGCACATTTACTCGCCATCAAATCTCGCGTTGCCAGCTCCTCCTCAGCCCACGCTCTTGCAGAATACTCCATCCACTTCGCATGTTATGCATGCGACTGCATCGGATAAAGTTATTCTTGCCACAGCCATCGTGAGCGTCCAAACAAAAAGTGGCGAATTAGTTTTGGCTCGAGCGTTGCTCGATTCTGGTTCACAAGTAAATTTTGTGACCGATGAGCTCGCTCAGAGACTTCAGATTAAGAGAGAGGACGTGTGTTTGAGCTTGCGGGGCATTGGTGGAACTAATGCTCAAGCAACCAAGAAAATTCACACGATAGTTAAGTCGCGAGTGGGTAGCAGTCAATTGTCGTCCGAATTTTATATACTAAAAAATATTTCTGGTTATCATCCGGATCAAACGGTGAACACCAGCGGCTGGAGGGTGCCTGAAAATATTCAATTGGCAGATCCATTCTTCTTCAAGCCCCAAAAAATAGATATGCTTATAGGCGCAGACTCGTTCTTTGAACTATTGTCAGTCGGCCAGATAAAGCAAGGGCCTGAGTTCCCCATTTTGCAAAAAACAGTTCTCGGCTGGATAGTGTCAGGGAGATGTGCCTCAGAAAAAATAAGAAATACGGAAAAGTTGGTACATCTCAGCTGCCAGGAAGAAGTGTTGGAGTCAATCGACACAACCCTGCAGAAATTTTGGTCTGTGGAGGACTTGCCGCCCAAGGCCAAGGTCCATACTCCTGAGCAGCAACTTTGTGAGCAACACTTTGAGAAAAACACTCAAAGATTGTCGTCCGGGAGATTTTCGGTTCGTCTGCCGTTCAAATCTGACCCAAACACTCTTGGTTCATCATATGAAGTTGCGAAACGTAGATTTTTGTCGCTTGAAAGAAGATTATCCAAAGATCCTTCTTTAAAAAAGATGTATCTGGAATTCATGGAAGAATATGAAGCGATGGGCCATATGTCTTCTACGAACAATAAAATCCCAGACAGTCCGCACTATTTCATTCCGCACCAATGCGTGCTGCGACCTCAAAGCACCTCGACAAAGTTGAGAGTGGTATTCGACGCCTCGAGCCGTACATCGACGCAGGTCGCGTTGAATGACATCTTGATGGTTGGCCCCACCATTCAAGAGGAGCTGTATTCGACCCTGCTTCGGTTCAGACTGCACAAGTTTGCGCTTGCAGCAGACGTAAAAAAGATGTATCGTCAAGTAATGGTTGACGAAGCTGACCGAAACTTTCAGCTCATAGTGTGGAGACGAGATCCACTCAGATCCACTCTAAAAATCTTCAAGCTGAACACCGTGACTTATGGTACTTCGCCAGCCCCCTATCTAGCGATTCGGTGTTTAAATCGGCTTGGAGAGATCGCGCAGGATTCGTGTCCAAAAGCCGCCAAGGTCATTCAGAATGACTTTTATGTCGACGATTTGTTGACTGGCGCCAGAAGCGTTGAGGACCTGCTAAGCCTTCGAGACGAAGTTTCTCAGGTATTGCAAGAGGCAGGATTTGAATTGGCAAAGTGGTTTTCTAACTGCCCAGAGTTATCCGCATCTGAAAGCGCTGTCATGCCGCTAACGGCAGACTCAGACGTAACTAAGACCCTTGGCGTGGTTTGGTTGCCGGGTAAAGATTACTTTCAATTTCGGTTGGATGACTCTTTCCTGGATCTTCGTGCGACAAAACGAAACATACTGTCGGTGACTGCCCGACTTTTCGATCCGCTTGGCCTGTTGTGCCCTCTAGTGACTAGGGCAAAAATGTTGTTGCAGGAACTGTGGCTTCGAAAGTTAGACTGGGACGAGTCGCTGCCGATGCAACTGCAGACATCTTGGGAAGCTTTTAAGGGAACGCTGTTGCAACTGCCCAAGATCGAGGTATCGCGATTCGTTCATACAGACGCCAAAGTCCCGGCAGAAATACATGGTTTCGCTGACGCTTCCATGCGAGCATATGGAGCGTGCATCTACGTTCGCACTAGTACCGCTGAAGGTTTAAAAGTATCTTTATTGACAGCAAAATCCAAAGTAGCTCCCCTCAAGACGAAAACTTTGCCCCGCCTTGAGTTGTGCGCAGCTCACCTTCTTGCGGATCTTTATAATCGTGTAAGACCATTGCTTAATTTTCCGATCACAAAGGTGTTCCTATGGACGGACTCGGAGATCACTCTGCATTGGATTAAAACGCATCCGTCGTCGTTGTCGGTTTTCGTCTCAAACCGAGTTGCAGAGATCCAAGAGTGGTCGGAAAAAGCAATTTGGCGACATGTCCCCACGAAAGTAAACCCAGCGGACATCGTGTCACGGGGATGTGACGTTGAGGAACTCACAGCTTCCATTTGGTTCGCTGGGCCGTCGTTTTTGCTCGATGCAGAAAAAGATTGGCCTGTGAATCGACACTTCGAAGTACCTGCTGATGTCGTGTCGATGGAATTACGACGGCCCAGCGAACCAAATGGAAGCTGTGAGTTCCTCAACGTCACATCCCCGTGACACGATGTCCGCTGGGTTTACTTTCGTGGGGACATGTCGCCAAATTGCTTTTTCCGACCACTCTTGGATCTCTGCAACTCGGTTTGAGACGAAAACCGACAACGACGACGGATGCGTTTTAATCCAATGCAGAGTGATCTCCGAGTCCGTCCATAGGAACACCTTTGTGATCGGAAAATTAAGCAATGGTCTTACACGATTATAAAGATCCGCAAGAAGGTGAGCTGCGCACAACTCAAGGCGGGGCAAAGTTTTCGCGTTGTAATACAAAATAGTATTAAATTTTTCAACAAAGTTCATTATAAAAGCGCAAAGTGCGCAAACATTGATTTTAATGCTTCTCCCCAGGCATATTTGCTAAAACAATCCACAACAGTCAAAATATAAAAATATCCTCCGTTAAGCTTTGAATACTTTCCCATTTCCACTAAATCTGCTTGCCAGAGATCATTTATACCCTTTGTCACTACCCTTCGACGTTTAAAATTACGTCGACACGGAGCATGAATTTCTTTAACAATACCCAATTTATCACTCATATTTTTTTTTTTGGTACTAGAACTTTCTTACTATTGGAGTTGCAGTACCTTCTATTTCAACTGTCTGTGATTTTAAAACTGATTTCGGTTGAGTAACATATTTATAAACATAGCTCTCAATACTATTAATCTTTGTTAACATATTGGATAGGATTTTATCAACATTATCAACCCTCCCATTATTAACTTGAACTAAATTTTCCAAAGAAGTTATTTTAGAAAGTCTTCGATTAAGGGATGTATTTATTTTCGTATTAAGGTCTTTCTTTAACGTCTCCAAGTTTTCATCGACATATTTTTTCGTCGTTGCATCCGAATAATCTATTGGGTTCCCACAATTTTTAATTCGTTTCTGTTGGGTATTCAGGTTTTCGTCGCCATCAATGTACAACCCCACAACAGTTTTAATATCCCTTTTTAAAATATCTGTGTGCTCTTTTTCGTCTGAAAAGTGACCAAACTTGTCGACAGACATTTTGTTTATAAGGTAATTTAAAGTTTGTGAACCTTTGAATAATTAATATATAATTTTAGCCTCTCGCAGTTCTTCTATTATAGACATGATCTCGTTATTGTGATTAGTGTTGCCAGCGGCCTTTGAAGCTATTAAAAGCTGCAATCTTTCAACTAATTCATTGACGTCATCCCAATAAATATAATTGGGTTTTGCTCTTTGTAGGGACATGTATCCAAATCCCTTTTTATTTGATTTTTTTTGTTTTGATTGAATTGGGGTGGATATAGCTGAAGGATGTATATTTTCATTGCTCATGAACTTTTTAATAATGTTTGTATACTTGTATCCTCTAGTTCCTTTTATTCGCTTATTTGGATCAAAATCTATTCTATGTGCACTTGTCTCAGTAATGATATCTTTATAATTTTTCAAGTCTGTGGCACTGAATTGTGTAGGTTTATTATGAACAATCAGAGAATAAAGCCCAGGAGTCAAATCCCACGTGCTTCCACTTGATAATTGAATTTTATTATGACTTATATGTAATTCACTATTCCCCAAATTTAAGGATTTGGGGGTTGATGAACTTTTTCTAGGTCCATAAGCATTGTCCAGAACTTTATTTCTCGATAGACTGCTAATATTAAAATCATAGTCTGCATGAATTAGACTGCTAGCATCTGCTTCTTTTTCTAGCTGTGTTTCTAAAGGTGTTTCTAGCGGTGTTTCCGGCTCTGATCCCAATTCAATATGTGACTGTGAAAAAAATTTATCATCTGAGTCACTAGTAACATCATCATTATAAATTTTTGTTTCTTCATTTCGGCTATTATTATCATCATAATCGTAATCATGATCATCATCGTCATCATACCTTAATTGATGTTTCTTAAGCTTTTTACTGGGGGTTTCATTTTTAAATATTTCACTTTTTTGCTTTAGAACCGTTGATTTATCTTCGTTTGTATTCATAAACTTTCGTTTTTTATTTTCACTAACTAGTTCGTTTAAGGGATCTGTTATTGGCTTAAAAGTTTCTTCCAACTCGTAAGCATTTTGTGATTTAAAATGTTTTAGATCATTAAACTTTTTCTTTAATATATTTCTCGTTTTAGTAAGCTGACTTAAAATAAATTGACTCATTTTGGGTACTTTCAAAACTTTCACCACCGTCAGCACAAAAGATGTAATACCAGTTTATGAACTATACTTTACAGGGTTACATTTCATACTAATGAAAGTTATAAAATATATATATTATTTATATGATTTTATTTTTGGCTGAAAAAGAATCATTTTACATTGTTTAAATTTCCTCTTCAAATAAAAGAATTTAATGTGGGTGTGTGTGCATGTTTTATTGAATATAATAAATGATTATGTACAAATGTTATAAATATTACAAAGTGATAAGTGGATTAAACAATTGTATTTAACTCTAGTTGCAGGGAATCATTTCTTCTTTTTATAACTCGATATTCCTTGTCCTTGAGCAACTTCAGATGACCATCTTTCATTGTGTTATATCTCTTTGGTAGATATAGAATATATTTATCCAGTTCCAAGGCAATGGAGTCCCCATAAACAGTTTTCTTCCTCTGCGCATTGATAATTGGGTAGCTGACGTTTATACCCATCTTGTTTTGTGATAGCAAGGGCTTCAATGCTCGAGTGTTGAACTCCTTTAAAACCCCGCCTCGAAGAATTTCCTCCTCCATAATGGTGTCCAGCTCACTTTCTGATGGAACTGATTGATTCATGATGTTGTTGTTGGTATCAAGTTTGTCCTTGAAGAAGGTGGTTTAAGTGAGAAGCAAGCTGATCGACTTGACAAGTTAATGTTAAAGTTCTGACTGTAAAGACTAAACGATTTCCGAGCTCATTTTATACCAGTTCTCAGACCGAGATTTCCATAGCAACAGGTTGTTGTTTTTCCACCCTTGTTGTTTTCCACCCTTGATGTTTAAAAGTCGTTAAATCAGTTACTTTATGCAACAGGCTGTTGTTTTTCCACCCTTGTTGTTTAAATGTCGTTAAATCAGTTACTTTATTTGAATGAAAGCAGGAATTCAATGCACAGGTGTCCACAATTGTATGTTCCAAAACGTTGTACCTGTTCATAGTTATATTTGATTTTATCCCCTAAGTATTTCACAACTTCTTTTGGTGGTTGTAAATTTCCAAAACTATCAAAATAGAATATGCTGTTTTTATTTTTGTGGTAAGCTACCCAATGTGTACCACTTGATTTCGAGTCACCCAAGTTAATCACTCCACTCTCATTATTTTTAGGTGTTTTAGGGAGAGAGTCTCTCATAAACACTCCCCTAAAATGCGGTATATTTCTTTGAGCAAATTCCATTATATCTATATTTGATAATGCTCTTTTGGGTAGCTGACCAATTAGTTTTTTTGTTTCTTCATTCTCCCACCACGACTGTTGTATGGTTTTAGGTATAAACCGTAACCATTTTTATGGGGTTTTAAGTATAGACCTTCACCCACGGAAACTTCTTCCATCTTTCGGTTGTGTCTTTTATTTTCTTCTAGCTGTTGCTTAGCAATTTTTGCGTTTGTTATTAATTTTGCTACACTAGAAGTTCCTGAAGCTAAACTACCTATAGCACTTAATGCAGTTAAGATGGGTACAAGTGGTAAAAAACCCCCCATTTTGGGAACATTTATTATTCGAGGAACTTTAACGTTTTTCTTAGATCCGATTGAATTATGTATTGCTTTACGTGCAATTTTAATTGCATTAACCACATCCAGGGGTTTTCGTTTTTTCAATTCCCGACTCGCTTCTCTTACAACAGATGATAGTCTATTTATTTTCATCCTCCTACGCTTCCTCTTCTTCTGTTTTTTCTTATTTCGCTTCCGAACACCCATTCAAAAATGTTTCTTTGCTTTCATAATATTAGTTACAAAATATGCTGCTGCTCGCTCCTTAAGAGAACTATCCTTCGCCTTTACTCGCTCCCAAGCCTTGTTAATTAATTCAGAATCTGCCTTATGTCGATTGCTTAGATCGTTGTTTTGTGAATAGGCAATATCGTGAACCTTGCAAGCTTCATCCAACTGATTAATTCCGTGATCTCCACGCTGTAATCGCTCTGCAAGCTTTGTACCGGGTCCACAATAGTTATATCCAGGAATGTGAAACTCAATCGGAAGAGAATCTATTAACTTATTAATAAGACCACTTCCACGTTTACGGTGTAAATAATGACTGATGTGATTATAAAAACGTTTCCCCATTATATATTGTCTTTATTCATTGAAGATTTATCACGGAATAAACATATTTATAATAGGATGCGATTAATAAAGCAAAAAAATATCATTATTGTT
The DNA here is from genome assembly GCF_030179915.1 of Drosophila takahashii. Classification (NCBI taxonomy): domain Eukaryota; kingdom Metazoa; phylum Arthropoda; class Insecta; order Diptera; family Drosophilidae; genus Drosophila; species Drosophila takahashii. The sequence continues at coordinate 27,555 of NW_027221759.1, forward strand.
CGTAACATTGAGAACGTGAATAATGTTAAACAACCACCACGTCACAGTGAATTATTACCAAACACAATTAGAGCTCTTGTGGTTGGTCCATCCAACTGCGGGAAAACTAATGTAATGATAAGTCTTATTGAGAGTCCAAATGGCTTGAGATTTGAAAATATATACGTGTTTTCAAAGAGTCTATACCAACCGAAATATGATTACTTGGAAAAGCTATTTAAACCGATTAAAGGTATGGGATATCATACATTCTCTCAGAACGAAACTGTTTTACCACCCACCGAAGCAAAAAATAATTCAATCATGATTTTCGACGATGTGGCTTGTGAGAAACAAGATAATATTCGATCATATTTCTGTATGGGTCGTCACAAAAATATTGATTCTTTTTATTTATGTCAAACATATACACGGATACCAAAACATCTTATACGGGACAATGCAAATGTAATTATTATGTTTAAACAGGATGATTTAAATATGCGATACATATTTCGGGATCATATCATCCCTGACATGAATTATGAGACATTTACGAAAATTTGTCAAAAATGTTGGGAGGATAAATATGGATTTTTATTTATAAGTAAGGATGACAATATTGATAAGGGACGATATAGAAAAGGATTTGACCAATTTATTCTTCTTTAATTTTAATATAAGATTGGGGCGGGGTTGTATGACACCCAGTTGAACAACAGATTTCAAAATGGTTAGATCATTGACTCTATCAGTGAAAGGAAATAGTTCCGTTATAAACACAGTTTATTTTCCACCAATTGAATTAAACGGGGAATATGAGTGTGCGCTAGTTGAGTTTAACATATACAACTCAATTCCCAACGTGGATGTAAATAACAACCTCTTTCATATTGGTGATAAAGTTATTATTATTCCCACCGGCTCCTATGAACTCAACGATATTTCTCAATTTATTTACAACAAGTTAAAGGATTATAATCTGGAAAATACAGTGAAAATTGTAAGCAATAATAATACACTTCAAGTGGAAATAATTAGCAGTAAAGAAGATATATACTTTAATAAGGAGAGGTCAATAGGTCATTTGTTTGGTTTTAAGCAAAGAGTGTTAAAGGCAAACCAAAATCACTTGTCCGATAATGCTGTCAACATTTTAAAAATTAATTCCATTCGTTTGGAATGTAATATTGTGAGTGGCTCTTACGTTGATAATATACCAAATCACGTATTACATGAGTTTGCAATTTCGGTTCCACCGGGCTATAAAATGACTGTGACACCACACAATCTCATCTATTTACCTATTAACTGCAGAGAAATAAGTACTCTCTCAATACATATCGTTGATCAGAACGGAGATTTATTGAACTTGCGTGGTGAAAACGTATCAATTCGCATACATATTCGCGCAATAGAATGATAATTTACAATAAAAGCAACGGTATACTTCATCAACCGCGCACT